>NC_092203.1:11422872-11545372 GCF_043641665.1 Enoplosus armatus | reverse complement strand
CTTTATTGCATTTTATGATATTCTTGTGCTCAAATCTTATATATAAATAAACAGAAAAACCAAAGAGTGCGTCGACACCTGGAGGAGTTCCCTAAAACAGGCGCAGAAATCTGCCAGTGAAGTAAATATTTCAATTTGTTTGACTTTCAATGGAATCAAGTTTCATTTTCTTGATCCTCCACAGTGAACAAGTTGAACAAACACAATTCAGACAATTTGACTTCATTTCCTTTGAGTTTGTCCCAAAGAAAATAAATAAAGCAGGTTGAAATACTTTAATAGCTTAGAAAATTAGGTTTTTAGGATTCAAATATCGACAGAAATGAAACACTGGAGTCTTAAACGAAGATGATCTCCACAGCATCTAACATGGAAAAGTCTGCTCGTGCGTCTGGAACATCTGCAGGTTCATGTTTATGTGGGTAAGAGGTTTAAAATGATTTTGTTTTGTGTACTCTGCACTCTCACGATGAATCATGGTAATTTTAACTATTTCTCTGTGGAGTCTGGCTGAAGGAAATCCCCCTTTTTGCCCTCCAGGTATTTCTCACTGGCAACTTCTGAGACAACTCTTTAGCCCAACCTGGAATTTAGCTGCTCCAGTTTCAAACTGTTTGTTCTCAAAGTGGATTTTGTTTGCCATCATCCCGTTTGATGTCATACCCCCCCCCCCCCCCCCCTCGCTGGGTCACAGTGAGCTGGTGTTTTGATTTGCGGTGTCGGCCTCTGCACATGTAATCAGTGTGCGCAGCGTCCCCTCGGAGGGAAACTCTCGGTGGGGGAGACAGTTCTCCCTCCACCCACAAAGTCCCACACTGGTTCTTCTCTGTTATCCAGTCAGTGAGTGAAGAAATGGCCGCCTCAGCCCGTCGTTACAGATGTGTGTGAAAGGGCAACGAGGGCACGGCAGAGCTGTTTCTACCACGATGCTGATTTTGACACTGAATCTTTCTTTCCTCAGAACCTCAGTGGCGACTCGGCGGTCAGCAGCACGGTTGACCCCATGATCACCAAAAGGTCAAAGGTCAAGACTGAAGCAGAGGGACTGAGGCCGTTGTCTCCGTGTTCACCGGTATGAAAAAAAAGACATGTACATGTACATTACAGGTTCAACATATTTCACAAAGTAAGAATTCATCTAAGAAAGTCTGCGCCCAGATGTTTTTACCGTTGATACAGGATGTTTTCAGGATCAAACATGTGACCTCTCCAATACAGGACACTCCCACTGTAGCAGTAAAGTATTTATCACATCAGCATTATTATGAAACCTGTATGCATCCTTAAAATTAGTACTAGTCTAGTCCTTTGGAAGACGTCTGATGGTGTTAAATTCTGTCACTTTTTAAAGGAAGTCTGGTGAGTGACTTCAGATCGTAGTTGAGGATTGTAACTAGTTCAAATATGCAGCGATAAACTTTCAGTAATTATTTCTCTTCTCTCCTCTTCAACCATTTCCACAAATCTGGGAGTCAGGATATTTTTGGAAAGTGAGGACATTTCTTGAAAAGTAAAGACATTTTGGAAAGTTGGGACATAATTGGAATGTGAGGACATTTGAAAGCAGTTGAAAAGACAAAACGTTGTCAAAGAGGGGACAGTTTTCATGTCCGAGGACATTTTGGTAATTCACAACATCAAGGACATTTGAAAGTCAGGACATTTTGGACAATGAGGACATTTTTAAAAAGTTATTACTCCTCCCGTTCGTATGTTCTGTGCATCCCGACCCATGATCCGCGACTCGTGGCCCCAGGGGGCCGCGGCCTCCCGTGACCCTCTTGTAAAACGTGTCTCGGGGAAGAAAAACTCCACATGATAAGAGCTTTGCATCCATTCGTTTGGTCGCCCCTGCCCCCCCCCTCCCTCTCCCTCTCCCCGGCCACTGTAAACTGTGCCAGAGCACTTCATTTTCATGAAATATTGGCCGGGCTTTATTGTCATCTGAGGAGCCTTTTTCTCTCTCTTTTGACAAATTTGCGGCTGCTCTCCGATAGCGAGGCAGGTTGGGGCTTGATGCATGGGGACGGCGGTGCGCGCAGTCGTCTTGGGGCCACCAGAATTGATGAAGATAGCGTGCGTGCGGCAGAGACAAACATGCTGCAGTCAGCACGTTGTGTGTGTGTGTGTGTGTGTGTGTGTGTGTGTGTGTTGGTGGAGGCGTACAGGAAGCCGCTGGGACAAGCTGTGTGTCAGTTTCTGTCTCACACATGCATGTGTGCTTTGTGAGGACATTTCTGTGATAGGAAAAACATTTTAGGAAAGTTTTAATATTTTGGAAAATGACACGTGAGGAAAGCAAACAAACTTTTGGAAAATCGTGACGGAATTCTGGAAAATGAGGAAATGTTTTAATGCGAGGACATTTTTTTAAAGTGAAATTTTAAAGATGTGTCGTTTTCTTTAAGTGAGGGACGTTTGGGAAAACATGTGACAACATTTTACATTGAGAATATTTTTGTAAAGTTTGGGAAAGCAGGAACAGTGAAGGATGTTTTGGGAAAGTTTTTGGAAGTTAGGGTATTTTGAAAAGTGAGGACATTTTGTCTGGTCCTCATTTCCTCAAAGCGGGCGCCCTCTCAAGTACAGAAGTCCTGCAGTACAGCAGCAGGGCAGGGACAGCCTCTTTTAGGCTGCCACCTGTTGAAAGAAGAGAAACACAAAGATCCCGTTGTGTTTGTGTTTGTGTTTGCTTGGTTTCGGTTCACGCTGCCTAATTAAAAGAGAAGCGGGAGTTAAACAGAAGTCACGTGTGTGTGTTTGTGGTGGAGGTTGTCAAAACAAATCTGATTCCAACCTCTTTAACTGTAGTGAAGCATGATGGACCCGTGTGCACTTTAATCTGTAATTTACTGTCTCTGGTGTTCATATCTGTAAAACACACGAACAAACAGCTGAATGCGACTCCTAACAGCTGCATTTTGGCCAGTAAACTGTTCCACATGTGCTCGCTGCAAACACGCCCTCAGCAGAAGAAAAGCGTGTCCGAGTCAACGTGGAAAATGAACGAGAAGAATTCAAACGATTCTCAGGGGGTTTCTATATATACGTGTATATGAGTGATATGTGTGTCTGATCCGGGCTCCTCAGAACCATCACGGCAGCTTGTTGGACTCGAAGGACGACGCGGATCGGGACGAGTGCAAGCAGGAGCCCGAAGCCGTTTACGAGACCAACTGCCACTGGGAGGGCTGCAGCAAGGAGTACGACACGCAAGACCAGCTGGTCCATGTAAGTGTGCGTCTGTGAGTTTCACATTATTATCTGGGATCTGCGTGCAGACTAAACGCCTGAGATACCTGGATATGTCTGTTTGACGATCTGACCTCAGACCATCACAACAAGCAGAGTCTTGGCTAAAAGGGTCTTCAGCATTCCACACTTCCACTGAAGCAAAGAGAGAAAAGAGGGAGCCGGGTGAGGGGATTAGTGAGGGTCTGGGGGGCCGGTTGGGGGGGGGGGGGGGCCCTGCTGTCCGTCCTTTCACACGATTCTTCTTTCTGTCTGAAGAGAATCCCACATGAAGCACCTCTCCGTCACCTCCCAGACGTTTACAGCTGCCATGTGTGGCATTTCCAACATCAGGCTTCCATTGTCCACGTGATGCTGATGCTTTGATGTGATTCCTGTAAACAAATGAGACTGTGGTCGAGACAATTACCAGCAGTATTGTTACACTGCTATTGTTTTCTGCAAACCAGGAGCACATTTCCCATAAACGCCATCACTTGGTTCCCTCTCCTTGGCTGAGCTCCACTGGTTTTCTCTTTAGATTTAAGGATAAACATGTTGGGAATCTTTTTCCCATCAAGCTTTAGAAGACTGAAAGACTGAACTCTGGAAGAACAGCGCCCTCTTCTTCTTATTGGGTTGTGAAGAGATGCAGAGACCAAAACCTGTGATCATAGACTGTATCTGCAACCTGCTGGGCGGATGGATACGCTGTCATTTGCCAAAAAATAGTTCCAGCACGTGACATCCCCCCCCCATATTTCTGCGCACGGTTTAAAGAAATTAGATACGATCACGTTAATCAATGATATTTAGAGGGGCTGAGACAGGCTAACTGTTTCCCCCTGTTTCCAGTCTTTATGCTAAGCTAAGCTAAACACATCATTAGTCAAGCTGTACAAATCACACAGATATGAGACCGATACTGAAACACAATGAGAGACAGTTGCAGTTCAGGTATATATATAATATCAAGAAGCCATGTGATCATCTATCTAGTTCCTTGAGTGAAGAAAGTGAGAAAATAAAAATAAAACTAATATTACTGACCAAAAAGACAGTTTCCACAGTGGCAGAATATTTCTCTCTTGAAGCTGATATTAAGAATCTATGCGGTCCTAATTAGTGGGACTGTAACACTTCTCTCTGCTGCCGCCTTCCTTTGAGATTCACACTGATAAGATGGATTTCTACAGAAAGATCCTACGAGAACAACATGAGAGCCTCTAAGTGGACGACTCTCTCCAGAAATCCACTCACTGCTGTGTGTGTGTGTGTGTGTGTGTGTGTGTCCCACAGCACATCAATAATGACCACATCCACGGAGAGAAGAAGGAGTTTGTGTGCCGCTGGGAGGACTGTTCGCGGGAGCAGAAACCCTTCAAAGCTCAGTACATGCTGGTGGTTCACATGCGCCGACACACAGGGGAGAAACCACACAAGTGCACGGTGGGTAACGGATGGCCTCGGCGCCCCCACGGGCCCCCACGGGCCCTCGGAGGGCGGCAGCTCACACTCTCCTAACACTGGCAACTGTACATGTTTCTGCACACACATGTACACATTTAGTTTTTCCACAGATACAGTAGGTAAAACACACACACACACACACACACACACACACACCCCTGGGATGGCAGGATGGAGGATTTCTTTCTTCTTCTACTCATCGCAGATTATATGAATACATTCATCTTACAGCAACTACTTCATGAGGTTTTGTTCACAGTTTCTTCACAGCTGAAGAGTTTCTGACTCACATGATCAGCATCCATCAATACATTCATTAACAATTCATTTATGTTAATGAATGTGAAAATTAGCTAATGGATAAAGATGCCACTTTTGGACGGTTGAGATAACATCAGAACGGTCAGACTAACGTTCCCGTTTCCTCCTCTGTTCCTCTGCAGTTCGAGGGCTGCTCCAAGGCCTACTCCCGCCTGGAGAATCTCAAAACTCATCTGCGCTCGCACACCGGCGAGAAACCGTACGTCTGCGAGCACGAAGGATGCAACAAAGCCTTCTCCAACGCCTCGGACCGAGCCAAACACCAGAACCGGACGCACTCCAACGAGGTACGCCGCCGCCCACCAGCTCACACGGGCAGCAGAGGATAAATCCTGTCTGCATGTCTGTGGACGGCCGTGCACAGTATGTCTGCACACGTTCGGGAGTAAATAATGAGAGGTAGACATAATGAGCACGACGGTCAAGTAGCCAGCACAACTTTAATGAACATCTGTATATTTCTCTGTGTCTGTAGAAACCCTACGTATGTAAGATCCCCGGTTGTACGAAGCGCTACACAGATCCCAGCTCTCTCAGGAAGCACGTGAAGACGGTCCACGGCCCGGAGGCCCACGTCACCAAGAAACAGCGCGTCGACCTGCCGCCGAGGCCGCCGGCGCCCAGAGAGAACGGCGAGAACGAGGCGGGTAACAGAGAGAGAATCCAGAGGGAGGACAAGATGTCGGACAACAGCTCCCCCAGAGGCATGGAGGACTACCTGCACGTCAAATCCATCAAGACGGAGAACTCCGTGGTAAGACGAAGGCTGAAAATAAGGAATCATTGAAGTGAGGTTTGAATTTGTGTTTGTATTGTGTGAGAGCTCTACCCAGTGTCACTACTGTTGACTGCTGTTGTACAGGGGAACAGACGAACATGGGGGGCAGTGCTTGCGTTTACATTTCCCCACACTAACTACACTTTTATTCTGACGACTACAGCCTTAACTTTAATTGAATGTTGAGTTTTGTCCATCAATCCTACAAATAACAACAGCCCGCTTCTTTATCAACCTTTCTTCTGCTTGCTGCTTGATTGCCTCCTTCTCTCTCCCTGTTCTGACTTTCCTTACGGACAGACCTTGCTAAGGTGAGCTCACCTGTGGCTTATTATGCTCTCTTTCACCATTTTACCATACGCCATCTTTTGCCATCTGTCAACGTCTTTTGCCATTTTACTCCGCCTAATAATTATCAACCACAAAGTGGGATTAAGGCTGGTGTTTTCCTGAAGCTTTGGGTTTTTGGGGGGAATCCATTCAACATAAGATGAGAGCATCAGAAGAAGAACCCTGACCGAAAAACACAGCACTTTGTGGGAAACTACAGGAGCTACTAGCCATAGCCATTAAGGGATGAAATCATGTTTCCTCATGAAAGTGTATTCAAGGTGTCAGTTAATGTTAACTGTTATTGTACGAACTCACTTCTTCATTTCATCATCAGCTGCAGCAGGATTTTGTTTCTGCATGTCATCTATGACACCACGTACGTCAGGCAGCTTAAACCTACAGTGGAGACCTATCAAACACACGGCAGAGAGCCCGAACGAGATAAAAGACACTCCAGGATTAATATTCAAACACTGGGAATTGGTTTTGGCGCTCTGTGCTAACAGAGCCGACTACACTTAGGTCTGTGATCAAGCTTTTTAGGGGCTGGACAGGGCTAATTCAGAGAGACACATATAACCGTTATTGTATGGGGATTATTCATAATGTTGAACCACATATAACAAATGGACCCCCGTTTACACCACCAGTAAATATTAACTGAATCAAGTCAGTGTGACGAGCAAAGCTTCTCGCTCACCTAAATGTTCAGTTTTTGGAGAAACGTGATCACATCTCGGCACTCTGGCTCGGGCTCATGCAGCCTTTCATCCTGCCCATTTCTAATTCACAGACAGACTAAGACGGTCTGTAATCTGTGGTGCACCCCCACCTCTTCACCCCATCCCAGAAAACACTCATTATTTACAATTAAGCTGGGGGAGGATAAAAGATTCAATGATCCACTTTTGTTCTGTTCTGTTTTTTAGGACAAACAGTCGTGTCTTTTCAGCTTCTCTCATGCTCTTTTTATCTTGTCCACTCTCTTTCTCCATCTCCCCGATCCATCCCTCTCTCTAGGTGTATCAGTCCAGCCCTGGCGGTCAGTCATCATGTAGCAGCGAACCATCACCACTTGGCAGTGCCACCAACAATGACAGTGGAGTAGAAATGGCGGCGCACAGCGGGGGAAGCCTGGGGGACCTGACCACCCTGGACGACCTGCCCTTTGTGGAGTCTTTGGGCTGTGAAGATTCCACCGGCGGGGTCGCGGTGCTGGGTCTCCACTTCCGAAAGCAGTTTGGCACCAGCCAGCGCCTGGAGCATCTGAAGAAGGAGAAGCTGAAGACAGTGAGGGACTCGTGTCGGTGGGCCAACAACCCAACACCCCCGGTCCTCGGCACCAAGCTCCCACCCATACCAGCAAGCGGTAAGTAGAAAGAAATGCCTAACAATGGTTTGATTAAAGCCACATTGAGTGATTTTTTTTTGACCACTTGGGGGCAGAAGAACTCCACAACAAGCTCCCGATATAATAAGTCATCAAATATTCTTCTTTTAGCTCTGGTTTGGTCTCTTGGACTCTTTAGCTGCTAGAAGTTCCAGTTTGTCCACCAGCTAGTTTCGTTTAGTGGTAACATATATTGAGTTTATCAGAGTTTATCAGAGCTTGCTGAAAACAGAAGCCAAAGGCTAAAAGGTTGAGACTACAAAGCTCCAAAGAGCTGCAGAGTTGGTGAGAAATGAAGTGTCCAACACTTTCATCTGTTCATTCACAGGGTCCCTCCTGGAGAGTCCAAGTATGGGTGGTGGTCCGGTGTCCTTCCCTGGTTCAGGCTTGGGTGATCTGAGCTCTGGTAAAATAACTCTGTTGGAAAACCTTTCAGAGCGCCGTGACAGCACCTCCAGTACCCTGAGCTCAGTTTACACCCTCAGCCGCCGCTCCTCAGGCATCTCCCCTTGCTACTCTAGTCGACGCTCAAGCCAGGCCTCGCAGTTTGGTGCCAACCGCCCCAGCAACCTTAGCTCTGCCGACTCCTACGACCCCATCTCTGCCGACATCTCAAGGCGCTCCAGTCAGGCCAGCCAGTGTGGGGGAAGCAGCGGAGGAGCAGGAGGTTGCGGAGGAGGGGGCTTACCCAGCCCCCTCAGCCTGACCCCAGCCCAGCACTACCGCCTCAAGGCAAAGTACGCTGCTGCCACTGGAGGTGCACCACCTACACCTCTTCCATATATGGACCAAATGTGTCTGAAGACCCACACAGCCCTGTACAGGGACTCCCAGGAATCCTCCACCACCAACAAAGACCTGCTTTCCAGGCAGTACAGCAGCTACACCACGCGGAGCCTGATGCCCCACGAGGTCCCGTCCAACATCCCCCGCCGAGCCAGTGACCCTGTGAGACGCGTGGCCACAGATTATCTCAGCCAGCCACAAATACAACGCTACAACAGCATGGGCACGCTGAGTGGAGGGGTGACCATCCAGCCCCACCCGCCTCATGCAGTAGATCGCCAATATTTATCCCAGCAAGGCTGCTTGCGATCGAATGGTAGTGTCCACCGCTACCCTTACAGCCCGCGACCGCCCAGCATTTCGGAGAACGTCACCATGGAGATGATAACGGGCGACATCCCTGAGGAAGACCTGATGCTGCCTGACCTTAGGCCTGACAACAGAGACACAACCAACAGAGTGTCAACCAATCAACAAGATTTCCAAGGAAACCCCAATCTCCAGCAGCAGTCGTACTATCAGAGAAGGATGGCCGTCGTGAATACCAACATGAACCTGCCCAGTCAGGTTTTAGCCACCTCCAGCATGAGTCCAGGGCAGCAACGACAGATGTGTCCATCTTCACCGAGGGAAAGTAAGGCCAACTCACTTGTTCAGTGGAACAAGGTCTCTTTGGGACATATGGATGCCGGCCACCGCGGGAACCTGGCTGTCCTCCAGCAAAACCAGAGCTTTGAATCTTTTCACAACAATCTCGGCTCCAACCAGCAAATGATTCAAAACTTCATTAAGACAACGCAGCAGAGATGCAAACAGCCGAACACTGAACCAGGAGCAAACTGCTTCCAGCAGCAGAGATTCCAGCAGTCGTCAAATCTCAATGACGCAATTAGCTCTCAGTACAGGTTCGACGAAGACATCAGTCCCTATGATAAGAACGGTAACACCACTTGTCCACCTTGTGAGAACACAACAGCAGTCAGTGGGAGCATGCTAAGCCCCACATGCAAACAGGAGCCAGTTGACATGGATACTGTTGACATGCACTTTGCTGATGCTGGATTTCAGCCTGTGCAAATTAAAATTGAGGACTGTGATGGATCAATTGTGATTTCAGATCAGCAGAACTGTAACATGACCTCCCAGAAGCCCTTGCAAACTGGGAATCAGAGCCATCTCCAGCCAAGACCACCAACAGAACCTAAATCTCTGAACAGGCACCTTTCAGGGCCAAAGGTGATGCAGCAAGCGAGGCACCTGAGTAATGCTAACCCAGATGTTGCTTCCAAAATACCCAGTAGTGGAGTTTTAGGACTTCATTGCAGCGACAACTGTGATGACAATGCCATGTACTACACAGGGCAGATTCAAGTATTTGAGTCCAATGGGAACTTGGACCTTCATGTTTCTCCTGGGGTGAATGTACCTCCTTTTGAAAACGATGCCGTGTCTCCCAGTTCAGGAAACAACCGGGCGTCAAGGACTGTAGACTGTAATGCAGCACTGGAGCAGGCGCAGATAGACTTTGATAGCATGCTGGACGATGGGGATCACTCCAGCCTCATGTCGGGAACCTTGAGTCCAGGTCTGCTCCAGAGCTTGTCCCAGAGTTCCTCCCGCCTGACAACGCCCAGGAACTCAGTCACGTTGCCCTCGGTGCCGGTGACGACGGGGAACATGGCCATCGGGGACATGAGCTCATTGCTGACTTCTCTGGCAGAAGAGAACAAGTTCCTCAACTTGATGTCTTAGCCACATGTCGTAGCAAACGGTTTCCTCCGACAGAAACCTATTTGCAGAATCTTTGAACTCCTGATGCACAATAAACATTCAACCAACTTCAAATTGATGTGATTGTGTGCCAAAAAGCCTCTGCGGTGTGTGACTCGTTTTCTTGTACAGTCTCATTTGTTAATTATTTAAAATGGCCATTTTCTATCTTTTTGAAAAGCCATATTTTTGTTTTGTTTGCCTTAGGCAGTAAATATGATGTAAACAACAGAATTCTTTCAGTTGTTGTACAGGTCTGCAGTAAGATCAGTTTACTAAGTGCCTGGCTCAGCCAAAACATATGCATGTTGTGCATATGATTACATTTAAAAGGTGTAAATGCAACCAGGTAATTATCTGAGACCTACATATTGGGAATGTATCATCACCACCAACTTGTTTTACACTGTAAATTACTTGAGCTGAACTTCATTCTATACCAAGTTGCTAATTTCTGCTCAAGGAGAAAACAGTTAAATCGTAACCTTGTTTTCTCCATCATCACAGCATTTTAAGTTTACAGTCACTGTCCTCAGTGAGACATTATTGGATTGCTGCATTGCTGCTGAGATTAACTGTGACATCTCAGTGTCGGGCATCAGAGACTTGATTTGTGACTGAATTATGAAAGCATGCATAAATCGGTTTTGCTCTTGCAGCGAGAGGAGCAAAAGACATCTGAATGGAGAATCAGACTTTTTCTTTTGTACATTATTGTACCAGTTTGTTGTGCTGGTTGAATGTAAATATCATTTGTACATTTTTAAGAAATACAAAATTGACATTGATTTTTTTAAACAATTACTGTTTGTGTTGTCCTTCATCCAGTCCAGATTGTCCAGAACAGGATCTGAAAGGTTCGACAAGAGGTTCAAAATGAATAAAAAAATATGTTGTTACTTACTGCCTTTAAACACCCATAATAACCCATTATCCCCCAAAACTGTGACAAATCACCATCACAATAATGATCCATTTCACTGTTACCTGATCTGCCACCCCTACGATAAAAGTCTGGTTAGGTTTTGACAACTAAAGGGTCAGGGAAAGAAGCCTTGATCATCACGGTTAAAAGAAGAACTACTTGGTTAATGTAGGGGGCAGTCATGGTAAAATAAAGTCAACACTGACGGTTGGAAATGGGAAACACACTACGGTCTCCTGTGTCAAAATCAGAGGTCTTTTTCAGTTATACGTAAATATATTGTAAATCTAGAGCTGCAAGGATTCATTTAATCAAGTATTTTGATAATCAATAATCACTTTAAAGCAGAGATGCCAAACATCGGACAGTCCCAGCTTCTAACTTGTGAGGATTGTATGATACTAGTGACTGAATATCTTTGGGTCCATCGATTCATCGAGACAATAACCGTCAGCTGCAGCCCTTCATGAGTCTTATTTAAGCATTTCAAAGTCTTTCCATTTGACAGCTGACTGCTTCAAATGAAATTCATTCTATATCCAACAGCTTTATCAAACAAAATCTGCCCAAAACATGAAAACCGCTCTCGTACAAGTAGCTCAGCCGGTAACTCAGCCGTGCCGCCGCCTCCTGCTTCTTGTTGTAAGTGAGTAAATATTATTATTCATCAGTCCGTCCCTTGATTGCTTCCTGGAGAAGGAGGAGTGTTGATGGCTTCAATAATTCACGAACAAAACTTTTGTCTTTGAAGCCACGTTCCTGCACCCTTTGCCGACAACGCACTTTCCTCAAACCCTCCTTGTTGTCAGACTGAGGCGCCACACATTCTGAAGACGTGCACGACCTCTTTCAAGGCGGCTTTGAAATAACTTCCCCTGACCTCGTCTTACCTCGCCGGCAAGAGCAGGCTTGACATAATGTAAATTCTCACTCGGAAGCTGATGAAAAAGGACGCTAACAGGAGGGGAAAAGGCTAGACGCGTGCAGAGCGGCTGCTGCTGCTGCAGTTAGCCAGTGTGTACTTCAATATTAGCTCTGACAGAGCGGCCCAGAGGACGCAGCTGCTGAAACCACATAAAACAAAGCAGCTAAGAGGAGCGAGAGGTTCGGGGACGCAGCGCTGAGCGGTAGCGAGAGGAACAAATGATTTTAGTCTGTCAGGGAATTCAGCCGAGGATACGTTTGATCTGGAGTTTGTGATTGCTTTTGCCACTGGAATTCCTCATTCTCTCAGAGATGTGAAGTGGGAGAGAAAATAGCCCCGGGCTGTGAAATCCAACCAGGCCCCGAACAAGAGGTGCAGATAAGACTTGCAAAGATCGCGCATTACCGGCACCTTCATTTATTGATGGAGATAACTGAGTGAGAAAGATGAAAGGTGGGTTCCAGCACTCTGCCAATGAATTCATGCATTATAAATGTAATCACGGTTAGTTATAAAAGAACGGATTTCAATCCTGGAAATGGGATGCAAGTCAACCCCCAAATAAGAAGATTTAGGAAGGACAATTTGCAGCAGATGGTCCTTTTTAAAATTTGGAAACTTGCTGTGGTTCATACGAGGTGTTTAAGTCAAGTCCTTACCAGGGATTTAGTAAAATAACAAGAAGTCAGAGGGATTGCTGCTTTTTTTAAACGATTAGAACATTATGCTCTCTGTGTACAGTCCTGCAGTATCTGTGTTTCACATCATGAAATGAGAGATCAGACATCTGTTTATGTGCTGATATTAAGAAGACGTATGACATCTCCTGCAGAAGTCTGTGGAGGCATCTCATAGAAAACCTCGGTGGAGCCGCTGCGTCCCCAGTTCACCACCGAGCGTGTCACTTTCTCTAATAAAGACGTATAATCGACAAAAAATAACCAATATTTGAGACTCTGATGTTAAACAACGCTGCGTTCAGTGTTTTCATGAAAAGGACAATATGAATTTGCCACCTTCCCTTAAATCTGCAGTCCATGCACAGTCCTGTACACACCGTGACCTTTCTTAGATGTTTTACCTCGTCTACGGAAGATCTGTGGAAATAAACCAGACGTCAATCAAGATTAAAGCCTAACTAATGTGAGAAAGGTGAGAACTGAATTCAGCGGAGCTGCCTGACTTTCCCTGGATTTTAAAATGACGTCTCCAATCAGCACTTTTAGGCTGGTGGAGTTTTACAGGCTGAACTCCTCGCGGGGCAGTAAACAGTTTAAAGGGCTTCGGAGGAATGTGTTTTACAGCGAGCGCTGCATTCTCCGGCATCTCTCGGGGCTCCCAGTTCGAGAGACTCTTTATGAGCGATGAACCTGAACGCACACACGAACTACCACTTGGTCAAAGTGCTTTTTCCCAGGTAAAGAATGAAGCTCCCAGCTCACTGTCTCTGCACAGGAAACAGATTCTTCTTCTTCTGTAGTGGCTCGTTCAGCAGGAGCCACCAGTGACACAAGAGAAACGATCACCGTGACGATATGGAAAGTGACGACGGGGCCAACATGGACGCCACCAGCTGAATGAATGGGAGCAGCAGACGCACTCTGACGTGAAGGAGACTCTCAGCTCTCTGCTGACCTCCAGCACCCTCCACATCACCACGGCTCTGCATTACCGCCTTATTATTACACATGTGACAGTGTAACAAGGCCGAGTCCCTCCTCCAGCTCCCGGTGTCACTGCAGATGATGGATCACTGAGGCCTCATTCATTTCTATTAGACTAATGTGAAAATTCCCTCCAGAGTTCAGCCTCTGCCTCCTGAAGCTGGAAGACCATTTTAATTTATGAATCAATTTCAGAAGCTTCTGGTCAAACTGGCAGTTGAGCAGTCTGTCTGTCTTTATTTGAATCAGCCTACAGATGATCCCACATCAGAATAACTCCATCAGCCATTCTTAGAGCCTGACACATGACAGCTACCCTGGTAGGACAGCGGAGGAGGGACACACTCATTGTCAGGTCCAAGTCTTAACAAGTCATTATATATCCGCCATCATTTAGACAATTATAAAGCAGCTCCGGCTCACCAACTAGACCTGGACCTCAGTAGAGCTCTGTCAACATCAACATGTGGTGGAAAGACTGAAACCAGAAGAGAAGAAGAGTGGAGGCAGTTTGACTGTAAAACTATATAAAGAACATTTTCTGGGCAGGAATCAACTGTAATTGTTGAAGAACCCACAGATGAATCTCCTGTATCAAACCTGAAAGATTCATATGATCCAAAGCACCTTGCGGTTCCAGAAATGCTGATTTCTTTTTTTTTGCATGGGTGGCCCCTGTGGGACGAATGTATTATTAAGGCTCGTCTCATTTCAATAGGGCCACCTCCCTGCCGACGGCGAGTCCGGGGCCTCCGTGTCAACGGCTGCTTAATATTAACTCAGGCCCTCTGAATAATCTTCCTCCTCAGAAACGGAGGTCAAAAACGCCGGTTTGGTCCTTTAACAAGACGCTCAGTACTGAGCTTTAAATCTTTAACACAGAAAGTGACAAACTCTGCCAGCAGTGTGAGTTCATTTCACTGCTTTCCAGGCACTTTTGTACTTTCCTGGATTTTCCTGAATGAAATGACACGCTGACCTGCTCGAGTAAATAATTGTCTGGGAATGTTGGCGGAGCAGCTTCTTCAGTTAAAGCCCTGCAGGCTTCAGAGGTGAGGGTTTCTAAAGAGTCTGAGGTCCAGCAGATGGTTTCCTTTCTCTGTGAAAGATGATAGCTCTTAGAAGGAAAACTACTCAAATGTCACTTCACTTTCATTCTGTCTACAAGGTGTCCTGATCTGAGAACAGCTCTGTGGTCACCGCTGAGGAGCTCCTTCAGTGACAATGACTCAGTTCAGCTGGAGGATTCACCATATCTGCACTTATACAGTGACCAACACCGCCGCAAAATCACACTGAATATGGCCTCTGAAGAGTAGTGACTATCTGCGGTCTAAATTTTATAACTGTTAAAAAATAAAATAATAAAATAATTAGCAGATTAATTGATAATGAAAATAATCGTGCGTTCGGTGTATTATTTACACCACAGCCACCAACAATGGTACATTGTACCACGACATTAAGCGTTTGAATATGTCCGAATATCACATCATGAAGTAAAGCGATCAAACGCTTCATGTGCTTCTGTTAAACAGTTGTGTTCTGTGTTGTTGAGGAGGGGAGAGCTGGCCAATCATCAGCGAGGCCTTCAGTGTCATGAACTAATACAGCATGCATATTCATGATATGTTCCTATGCAAAATAACATCTGTTTTCCAACAACATGCCATCTGTTTGAGGGACTTTGTGATATTAACGGCTCATCACGGTAAAAAACAGCAACACTGGGAGCTTTTAAAAAACAATTGTGGTGGTCATTATCTGTGATATCTCATGCAGACGGAGTCTCCACCATCATTAACATGTAATCACACACACACACACACACACACACACCTTAGTGAGGAGAGGCTTCAGAGGTTCAGCGTCTTGCTCAAGGACACTTTGGAACAGGAAGGTTTTAAACCTGGGAAGATAAATACAGTTAACATTAATAACAGCAGAGGTTCATTTCTCAGCTTGCAGAGGGATGATTGTCTCTGATAGCATCATGAACTGATCTAATCTATAACTACAGATGTTTTGAACTCTGACTCTGCCTTATTAAATGGTCCACTGACGAAGAAGAAGAAGCTCAAAGGGCGACATCATTCCATCAGTCAACTTCTTAGTAACTCAACAGGAAGTTCAGCACTGGGCTATAAAACTAAAGTTTAAACGCTTGAATTAGGACCAGAAGGGGAGGAAGAAGAGCGAGGTAGTGGGTTAAAACGGGGTGTCAGGGTTTCGGGGAGTCGCGGATCCCGGCGGCAGCTGAGGGAGGTCAGCGCCGCCACCTCGCTGCTCGCTGGGTCCTCCAGGTCTCCGCTCTCTGGAGGTTTGAGGATGGAGGTCCTCATTAAAACCTCCCATCGCTCTGCCCTCTTCTCCTCCTCCTCACCCGGCCCACCTTCTCTGAGGATTCACCCCACTAAACGTATGCCGGGACGGTCCAGGTGTCATCCAGCAGGTGTCTGCTGACGGCTGCCGTATTCTGATGAGGACTTCTGGTCCCAGTTTGTTTCCTGTAGCTCTTTTTAATAATGTTCTCCTCCCAGATATGATATCATAGCAAGTTTGGAGGAGTGCTGGGGAGCTTGTGAACGTCCTCCTGGGGGTCAGTCAAGTCTTATCTTATATATTTGTTGTTTAAATGTTGCATTATTAATCTGAATCTGCAAAGCAACCCGCTTCTACATGTCAGATGAATATAGTGGAGTAACAAGTACAATACTTGCCTCTGAGATGTGGTGGAGTAGAAGTATGAAGCAGGAGAAAATAGAAATACTCAAGTAAAGTACCCCAAAACTGTAATTAAGTACAGCACTTGAGTAATGCGACAGTGGGTCACATTAGAAACTGCAGCTTTAAAGGAGAGCGTTGTTCTTCCTGTTGCATGAGCACTAATTGAAACTGTGATTTAATAATGCGATTGAGATGTCAACTTCAGATGTCTGTTTGAAGTCATTCGGTGATTTCAAACGTCCCACAGCTGCCAATTTAGGCCTTAAATATTGAGGTTGCACACGAGAGGCAGTGAAAGCTCCGGTGGGAAGGTGAGACGCTGCTAACACAACGTTTCACGGTGGAACACCTGAACCTGAGGTGCAGCCATCTTTGATCTGGCACAAAAGGTCAGCGGTGTAACGGCGGTGTGTGCTGCGAACGTTTCTTTTCAAAATCTTGACAAGAAAGGTGGTTCTGAGGATGGTATCCCGTCGTGGTCAGGCAGAGAAAACACGCTCTCCTGGAGGGGAGTTCATCTCTGCTCGCTGTTTCAAAGCCAGAAAGCAAAAGGCAGAGAACAAAGCAGCTCTGTGTGTAAAGGCCGGCTGCTCGGCGAGTGTTTGTGT
The DNA here is from genome assembly GCF_043641665.1 of Enoplosus armatus. NCBI lineage: Eukaryota > Metazoa > Chordata > Actinopteri > Centrarchiformes > Enoplosidae > Enoplosus > Enoplosus armatus. Next base: position 11,528,444 of record NC_092203.1, on the reverse strand, counting down.
CTCAATTTTTAACCCCCGCCCCCCTCCTCCGTCTCCATCATTGGCAAAGACGAGGCTTTAGCCGGGAGAGAACGCTATTATTTCATAGCCCGTGAAAACAGAGGTATGAACTGTGAGTACATTTTAACCATGAATCATAAATAGCTGATTTCTCCTCTAAGACTTGTCAGAGGAGTAATCACAGTGAAGAAAGTTGATACACCTTGTTCAGAAAGTCTTGTGCTGGGGGGCTTTGCCAAGAACACAAGGAGAACACAGACTGCATAAAACATTCACCACCTGATGCAACGGTGATTTAAGTTTGTTAATGTTTTTCTCCCCGTGGTGAAAACGGGCTCACATCGGGCCAGAAGCCTCCAAAGCCTGATTATTCCTCCTCGTATTTAAGACTCTCAGTTTATAAATCAACCCTCTCTCTTTGGAGGAGGGGGGGTAGGGGGTCGTTTTCTTTACAAGCTGGTTCAACAGGCGGGAAATGCAGCATCATTTTCCACTGCAATTAAGAGGGAGGCCCTGATGCTGAGGCAGCGCCGGCTGCCAGCTCTGTGTATGGATCTGGCACCTTCCAGACTGTTTCTGGAAAGACTTAACAGGCCCTGGTTGCATGTCTTGGCTCGGAGTTTTGAGCTTGAGTCGGTCTCCCCTGACGTAATCCTTTAAGAAATGGCTCTCCTCGCTGGCTGCGAACCACGCCGCCTCTCCAGAACATAAAGGGAGCCTTGCTGTGATTATCAGCACGGTTAATAACCCCGACGTGAAGCCAAAGTTAGCAGAAAACATCTAACGACGCCCCCGCTCTGCTCTCCAGCTCCGCATTAGAGGCCATTTATGCAAAGCGTAGCTCGGCCTGTCAGCGGCTAATCATTGCAAGGATGATCGATGGTGTTTATTTTCTGATGATGGAACGCAACCCCCTGCCTGATGATAATTGTAATAAAAAGGACAGATCAAGCCGGCAAAGTTATTAAATTATCAGACCATAATTTGCATTAATGCCGGCGTTTGGGCTGCAGAGATGTAGGGGTGGGGGTTTGACAGAGGCCCGGCGACGCCTTGTTAGAGGGAAAGTCCACCTTGAAAAGCTCCCTGTGCCCTTGCCCCCCCCCCCCCCCCCCCCCCGTGCAGATACTCCCAACACCATCGTGACATAATGACAGAGCCGTCACAGGACGGAGGAGTCAGACAGACAGCTACAGACCCTGACCCTCACTGAGAGCCAATATCAACTCTAATTTAGCTCATTTCTGTAGCATCCTCGTTGATTCAGGGTGTAAGTCATGGACCAGGGTGTAAGTCAGGGACCAGGGTGTAAGTCAGGGACCAGGATGTAAGTCAGGGACCAGGGTGTAAGTCAGGGACCAGGGTTCAACTCATGGACCAGGGTGTAAGTCATGGACCAGGGTGTAAGTCAGGGACCAGGGTTTAAGTCAGGGACCAGGGTTTAAGTCATGGACCAGGGTTTAAGTCAGGGACCAGGATGTAAGTCAGGGACCAGGGTGTAAGTCATGGACCAGGGTTTAAGTCAGGGACCAGGATGTAAGTCAGGGACCAGGGTGTAAGTCAGGGACCAGGGTGTAAGTCATGGACCAGGGTGTAAGTCAGGGACCAGGGTTTAAGTCAGGGACCAGGGTGTAAGTCAGGGACCAGGGTGTAAGTCAGGGACCAGGGTTTAAGTCATGGACCAGGGTTTAAGTCATGGACCAGGGTTTAACTCATGGACCAGGGTGTAAGTCATGGACCAGGGTTTAAGTCAGGGACCAGGGTTTAAGTCAGGGACCAGGGTTTAAGTCATGGACCAGGGTTTAACTCATGGACCAGGGTTTAAGTCAGGGACCAGGGTGTAAGTCATGGACCAGGGTGTAAGTCAGGGACCAGGGTTTAACTCATGGACAAAGGTGTAAGTCACGGACCAGGGTTTAACTCATGGACAAGGGTGTAAGTCAGGGACCAGGGTTTAACTCATGGAGCAGGGTTTAACTCATGGACAAGGGTGTAAGTCACGGACCAGGGTTTAACTCATGGACCAGGGTGTAAGTCAGGGACCAGGGTGTAAGTCATGGACCAGGGTGTAAGTCAGGGACCAGGGTTTAACTCATGGACAAGGGTGTAAGTCACGGACCAGGGTTTAACTCATGGACAAGGGTGTAAGTCAGGGACCAGGGTTTAACTCATGGAGCAGGGTTTAAGTCAAGGACCAGGGTTTAACTCATGGACCAGGGTGTAAGTCATGGACCAGGGTTATGATATCTCATGATCCCTCTCCTGGGAAATGCAGGTTTTTGAAGCAAGATTCCCTCAAAATGCCCTTTTTGTGGAGAGTTTGATGCAGCTGGAAGCTGGAGGCCCTGGAACATGCAGAGATGATTTTGTCAAGCTGGTGCTCACAGACTCCATGTTTTTTAGGTCTTATGTTTCGTTGGTTTAAACTATATTTGGCTGCCCAGTATGAGTTTGTAATGACTGAACCACAGACGGCTAAAGAGTCATTTCGCTCTGGACTCGAACCTGAATGATGCAGCTGATCCCAACACACAGCAGCATCCGTCAGAACCCGTCTCAGACCTGAAGTCGAGCCCAGACGGACCCTCGAACCATCAGAGCGGCGTGGCGATCATTAGGCGAGCCGAGGACTTTTCCATCTTTTCTTTAAAGTGTTTGAACGGGTCTCGCAGGGAATGGGAGCTCCTGGTTTGGAGCCGACTGGACAGAAAAGATCCAGCAGAGGGGGAAAGAAAATAAAGAGCAGCGCAGGAAAAAAAAGAGGGCAGCGGCTAATGGGGCTGTGCTGCTTTTAAGTGCAGCGCACCAGAGGAATACATGAATTCCCCGTTAACCCCGATTCACAGCAGAGCAGCCGAGTGTCTGTCTCTCTGAGAACTTCAAACCCAAACAACTGAGTCGGCTTCAGACGGGGACATACATGTATTAACAAGCGACGGAGTCCCGGTGGAGCGAGGCTCTATTACAGGTTGGAGTCCATCACGTGACGTTCACTTTATCTGGAAAACCAATGAAGAAATCGTCGAGCCAAACACGGCTCAAACATTTTCAACTGAAATTCAAGCAGAGATCCCAAAGATACTGAATAAATATCAGTGTGAGGATTCTGATTTCAAGGTGCAAACATCAAAATGAAGTGATGAAACATGAATATACAGAGTGGATTGTATGAAAACAAGCTCCACCAGGGGCAGATCTAAGTCCCGATAAAGGCCCGACCGGCCTGTCAGAGTTGATTTGCCTTCTCTCACAGAGTTTGACAACGTGTTTGAATATGTTGACCAATATTTTTGGTATTCATTCCCAAATCTGACACGCATGAAACGTGATACTGTCACGTCAGATTGAAACCATCCATCTCAGACTGAAGGGTGTAGAGGCCTTCATCTGACGATCATCACATCAGATATTCTGTATATATGCTGAAGACGGACTGACGCACACTGAAGCTTATTTTAAGAAGTTGTCTCAACACGAGCAGCTTCACGTTTCTCGTTTAAACTCAGACAACAAACAGCTCCTCTGGAGTCTTTGTGTATTCAGCAAAACAAACTCTGCCAACACACACAGAAAAATAATCACACCCTCAATTATCACGAGAGGCAACTTAGACCAGATGTAAACAGGATCTGATCCACTGCTGAGGACGTGTGTGCACACGGCGTTCTCCATGAAGTCCTGCACCAGCCAATCAGGACGGAGCGAGGTCTCCGGTCAAAGCAGACCTGAAGAGCAGACAAGACAACCCCACGAATCCCATCTTTGTCCCTCCTGGGAGAAGCTCTCTTCTGTTTAAATAAAACCGTCATCAGTCGGGTAATCAGGAGTTCAAGGTAAAGAGGAAACACAGCAAACACATCTGGGCAGCTGTGCAGCATGTTGACATCACTGGACTTCAACTGGATTAACATCATGCATAATGTCTATTTTATTTGTTTAACTTTAGTTCTAGTTTAACAAGAAGTCTGTGTTGAAGACCATGTGATGCAGTCGAAGGCTTCACAACAAACAAGTAAGGGGACCTTGATTGAAGGCTGTCTTGTGAACTTCTAAGGTCAAGAATGACGTGTGCTAAACTAATTCAGAATAAAAGAAAGTTTTCAGTTCCACGACAACTGATTGAACTTCATCTGCTGATGAAGGTTGTGAGATATAGTCAAAAGCTCCAGAACAAGCAAGTAAGAGGAACTTGAGTGGAGATTGATTTGTCAACAAATGTCTATAATATCTATAAAAGAAGCTCTTAAAACCTTGAAGCACACGCAAAGGAAGTGATGAGTTTTTGAATAAACAGAAGAAGAAAAACTGGTGGTTTACTTGACAGGTGGTTTCTGGGAAATGTAGTAACACCACAGAGCGATTAAGTTAAGATAAGACCAGTTCAACAACAACAAACAACCAGTGAGCAGCTTTAAAACGGCCTGAAGCTGCATGTTTGCGACACACCAGCCTCTCCTCGAACAGCTCGAGGATGTTCTGTCTCAGCTCTGAAGCTCCCTCTACTGGCACCCAGTGGAACAACTTCACTGAAAAACACACTTCGGAATTAAAATTAAAAGACAAACTACATCCTCTGAAAAACAACAAGAGTCAAGTCAAGTCTTCTGCATCATTTTACACACATGTACGCTAAATCAAGCCTGAAACATTTACCATCTCTGGAAACTAAAACTTACAGTGAAGGTCTGTGATTTTAAACAATGTTTGGCTGCACAACGTGAGGAGAGGCTGAAATCAGTCAGAGGCTCTCTCTCATCACTGTGCTCCAGGAGCTGCAGAGCTGGCTGCTGTATTAAAACTACTTCGGCTGCAGTGCGGGTGAATCCTGCTCTGTTAAATAATCATGATGAATAATGAAGGCGTGAGTCGGCCTGGCAGATCTCCCCTCCTGGGCGGACATTTAGTGTCAACCTGACAGGTCTCAGCGCAGCTCGGGGACGAGGGGGGGATGAAGTTGTCTCCATATTAAGCAGGCAGATTAGACCTGTTAAATGGAGGGCAGCGCGGAGAGGTTCTGTACGTGGACCTCCGGGGTCTGAATCTCATCAGGTGAGCCCGGGCCGAGCCGCAGGGACGGGGGGAGGGGGGCTCGTCGGCCACACCTCACGTCTTCCGCGTCCGCAAACTGGAACTGACCCTGCGCTTCTGCCAGCCTCCGCCGCAGCTAAGCCCAACCCTTCCCATCATGCACAGGGGCCGCAACGAGCTCCCATGAGCCTCGGCCCGCTCCCTGCCATCTGCCGTGATTTATAGAAAACGGCCGATGATTTATGAGCCAGTCATCTCACAATGAAGTTGTTCTCTTTCATTTGCGCGACCTCCCGACCCAGCCGCCACTCCCAGCCAGGTTGGGGAAATGCGCGCTAATCATACACTATGAGGGCTTTTAAACAGGAGGAGCTGCACGGGTGGAGGTGGAGTGAGGAGGGAGGGGGGGGGGTCTGCAAATAGAGGGCCTTTAATGAAATTAATTTTCAACAGCATGTGCATACTGATGAAACAGGCAGGCCTCTGTGACGACACACATGCTAACGAAGCCGTTTCAAGGTCTGACGGCGGGGAGGACTCGGCACCGTCCCCACGCCCCGCTTTGATCCACGAATGAAACGCCCCATTAGGAGCCAGCGATCCAAGGGATGTGTTTAAAGATTTATACAGTGCTGGTGTGGCCCTGCAGATTGTTCATCTGTAATCACCAATATGGCCTGATCACAAGTTTAACATTCACCTCTGTCTCAACGCTGCAGCTGAGCAGAGCCTTGACTTAATGAGTCGTCATGTTCCAGAGAGGTGAAGTTTGAGCTGCTGTTGAACTGTGTTAACTCATACTGACACGTTTCTGTTGTTTATATTAATGAGGATGGAACAACTCTGTACCCAACACATGCTCTAATCTAAAATAACCTTAAGTAAATATTTCTAGGATCTCATTTTATTTTTTCCTTTTCTTGTAGAACATTTAGAGAAGCTGAGCGTTTTTCCCATGAATTCAGCAAGCGGCTTGAAACAGTCAAACAAAAGTATTTGGAGGTTTCTGATAACGTGTACCTGCCAGGCGTCCGACAGTCTGAAACCCTGAGCTGAGCTGCCCCTGTCTGTCTGCTGCTCTCTGAGGATCTGACTCACTCATGGTTTGTGGGGTGAAACTCACAAAAGGGATCCAGGGCGGCCTCGTCCTGCAACAGAAGACAAGGTCACAGGTTTGATCTCCACAGCAGCCATGAGCGTCTCCTCAAGTGTCCTCGAGCGACGGAAACATTTAAGAGCTTTTACCTAAAAACCAGATGATTCAGGGGACAGAAATGTCAAAGAAATATTCAACATTTGCTAAAGAGTGGCACATTCAAACAGAACTGATCAGCAGGTCAATAATTCACCAATAATCAGTGGAAATAAAGCAGTGATGTCACAGCAGCAGAGATCGACAATCACTGGCTCATCGAGTGTTCAGAGCGCCATCTGGTGGTGGTTTCTGTCCCTTCTGTGATTCTCTGCTTCTCCTGGATTTAGTTGCTAAAACTTCATCTAGTGAAGTTCAAAAACTGTAGTTTCCACGGTATAAATACCCATACTTAATTGAGTGAAAGTACCAGTACAACAATGTAAAAATACTTTTACTACAAGTAAAAGTCCAAGGACAAGGAAATTATTATTGTGAGAAAAAAAAGACAAAGACAAGAGAAGAGAAGTCTGATAGTTTATTTCAAGTTCTGCAAAGTCTATCACAGGTGAAAGAGAACCAAACATGGAAATATATACAGTCATACACGGGAACATAAAACATAAATATTGTATAGCATGAAATAAAACTAATCAACTCAAATTAAACAGGAGCCATGCATTGTAAGTGGCTTCAATGGAAAATATTGCCATTCCACCACTGAAGCTTATTTACAGCACTGCATCTCTTCATGTTCTCACGTTGGTTTATGAAGTCCACCTTAAGAAGCAGTGTGTTGTAGTGTTAGTACAGGTTAGTATTATACAGGACAACCAGGTATATTGTCAGAAACCTTGACCCAAAGGCACACATTCAGGAAATCAATGGTATCATCTTCAATTTGGAGTTTTTGCTTTTGTCAAAGTAACTACGTCCGACAGCAGCGCAGCTGGAAATATCCTACGCTTCCTGTCAGGTACGCATGCGGACGTGGTTCGGAAGTTGTAGTTTTAAATCACACTGTACAAAAGAAGTAAAGGGAAATGAATTTCAGTCGCCTAAACTGCAGCAGGCTAACACTGGATAACTGGACGACGTGCTGTAGAGGACTTCATGGGTTCTGGAGGTAACATTCAATCCAGAGTTAAAAGCTGATTAAATTGCCAAATTCTCCCAAGTGAGAGAAGTGACAACGGGCACTGGTACAGTACATTTAACAGTCCGAGTAACGAGTTCGCAGAGAGAAAATAAGGCCAGGAAATCTTCAGGAACAGCATCCTTCACCTTCTGGGTTCACGAGTCGCATTAAAGACATATTTCTGACAGTCGGGGAAAATATTCAGCTTCAGATTGAGACCGCCCTCATGTCTGTACTCGCTTAGCTTAGCTTAGCATAAAGACTGGATAGAGGGGGAAACAGCTACCTGTTTACTTTAACACCTCCTACTGTATTTAGCGTGTATAAGTAGAATGTTAACCAAACAATCAATCGATTATCAAAGGAAATAACAGACCTATTGATCATGACGATAATCGTTGGTTGCAGTCTTACAGTACTCCTATGATGGAGAAATACTACCTTCCCTTGGTTTGGAAGTAAAATTACAATTAAGTTCCTATTTCTTGGCCGGGTGCAGTGACTGAACAGAACCAGACTAGCTGTTTCCCAGTGTGTCCAGGCTAAGCTAAGCTAACTGGCTGTAGTTTCATATTTAGAGTACAAGCACGAGAGTGGCGTCGAATGTCGAACTATTCCTTTAATATGACTTCAACCTGCTCTGTAGCGTTTGTCTGAACTTCCCTTGTGCGCCAGACGGGCGGAGTTTAGCACCAGGAAAGTTCAACAGTTCGATTAGTTTTGTTCTCCATCACCGTGACTGTACCTTTCTGTTGAGATACAGTACATACGCTGGAGTTATTAGGCGCGTTTGTTAGTATTATAATAAGCAGCAGTAACATTTTATCATAGGTGCACTTTAAAAAAACCACACTTCTGTACATTGACCAGCGAGAGCGTCTCAAAGGAGGGACCATGGAAATGTACAGTGCTTCGACGTGAAAATCCGAGCTGGACTTCTCAGAGTTTATTGCTAATGTCCAAAGATCAAACACTCTCTTTCAGACTCTTTTCATTTTCAACGCTGGCACTTTACAATTCATCAATTAGCATTGTCGCTTGCTTTTAGTGGCATCTAATCATTCAGATTGTCAGTCTTCCTGTCAGCTTTAGGTATTGCCCATTTGTCTTTTGCTAAAATATTTCACATTTTAAAAAGGTCTCCAAGTGACTTACATTCACTTTAGGAACAACTGATACAGAGGAGTTTCTTCCCAAAACAGTTCAACTGTCGAGCCGTCTCTTTAAAACAAGAACACATTGTCAGCAGTTTGTCAGCATCAGCAAATAAAATAAGCCACTGATTGTCAGTTCACTGCCAACGACACGGTCATACATTACAATACGGAGACATTTAGAACTCCATCTTGACCTTTAGATCATTTTCAAGTGTAATATAACGTTTATATATTACAGTATTTTGGAATGAAACTCAACAAATCACAGTAGTCTTGACTTGGCATCCTGTAAGACAGCAGACATCAAAACCAATAAAGTCCCAGTTTGAACAGAACTGGGCCTTTAGCTTCACATCCTGAGACAGCAGAGACACATCACTGCCGTCCTTCAGTGCTTCTCTTTTACTTTTCTAAAACCTTCATAGTGTTATGTCTGAGAGACCTTTGTGTACTCGAAATCAATTAAAAATCCACTGTAGGATTTTAAATATATATATATATATATATATAGATGATAAATCAGGTCCATGTAACACTCATCAGTTTAAGTTTCCATTTAAATCTTCGTCTTAAATATGTAATAAATATTCATCAACCAAATACAAATGAAAGATTTTGGACTTTTAACATTTAATTTACATAAAAAGAACATATTTTAACAAGTTTTACCAGTAGTTTTATTTTTGGACGAGGAGATTGTGTGAATGTGTTTGGTCCCGTTGTGTGTAGTACTTTAATACTTGAAGTATTTCAAATTGTATGCGTTGAAAATGTTTATTAAGATATTACAGTAGTGGTGAACGTAACCACTCAAACTCTCCTCCTACAGTTTAAGACACTTAATTATATTTATTATTACGCTATAATTATAACCTTGTGATTTCAACATTTTTACATTTATAAAACGGAAATGTTCTAAATGATCTATCATAGATTTCTAAATGGGGATCCAATTGATAAGTGTTACACAGAACTTAAGTCACTTTAAATAACAACACTGACATCTTCTGCTGGTGTTTGGGCCCAAAGGAATAAAACTCTTTTTAATCACCGTAGTGCTTCAAATCATTGGCCAGCCAAATGATCCTTCAATGTAAACTACCATGAACTTGGATTTCACATTTGACCGCTAACACGCGTTCCTTCTGTATTAATGAGCGCAACATGTTCTTCTGTCGTTGTTGCACTCGTTAAGGTGATTCAAATCAAAGCTCATTATTTCTGACATATTAATCTTCAGATGGACCCTTGAATGCAGCCTTTTAAAAGACTTTAGTGCCACTTTCTTTCTTCAAATGTTCAAATTGGAAAATATTCCAACGCCTTTAAGATTGATCCACCGGGTACAATGAGGCAGTAGTTCAGGAGGGAGAAACACAGGTGAGATCCACGTCCTGTCAGAGCGCTTTACATTCAACATACAATAAGGTTTGATGTGTCAAAGCAAATGTTCAAAGAAGTGGATTAAAGGTACTAAAATGAATAAAAATACTGATAGCCACAGGTTTCCTCCTGCACTGAGAGGAAGGAAGTCACACCACAAAAAAACGATTTCAACCTCACCTCAGGTCCTTTAAACACACAAGACGACGGCCTCGACGCTCAAAGAGCACCTCAGACACAGTCCACGAAAGAAGATGGTCTCGATGCTGAAATGAGGAGCGAGGAGGAAGAAGAGACCTAAAAAAGGGTTTCTGCGCCCACCTTGGTCCCATCGTAGGGCGATGGAAGATCAAGTTTTAAGGCTCATGCCTAGCGGTAGTGTGAAGAGGAGGAAGAAGATGTTGGTTCAGTTAGAGTGCCTGTCTTAGCTGCCAGGATCACCTTTCCTCCCAGTAATTAGCTAAGCTTTCAAGACTAGAAGATGGCCCAGAATCTGGAGCCATGACAGCATGAGCTCCTCAAGACGACTTCAGCTTCATCAGCGGCTGAAGGAATGAAATGGGAATAAAAAGAAGTTGGTTTGGAAGATGAGGTTTTTGGCGCGAGGCCTGGTCCTACAAAGAACATCGAGATAATCATGGGCTGATGGAATGAAATGGTTTCTGTGTCGCGGAGATGATGAGAGCTGAGCGTGTGCTGTGGGAGTTAGTAGGAGGAGATGTCGGAGGAGCTGCTGCTGTTGCTGGTGGAGGTCTGGGCTCTCTTGATGTACAGGTTGAGCAGCTTCATCTGTAGGAGGGAGACAGCAGGGGCGTTAGAGGACTCCACCTCTGAGGCTACACCGAGACTCTCCCTCCCTCTCTCTCTGAAACACTCACGGTGTCCTTCTCAAACGTCCTGCTCCATCCAAACTATAACTTAGCCTTCATGATAATCAGTTCTTAGGCTTGCTATGCACTCCCAGACTTCCTGAATAAATAAAATGAAAACTATTGATGTGAAATGGATCCTCAGTGCAGGGAGTCTACCTGACCTACCAGCAATCCTCAGCTGTTATAACTGGTCACACTTGGGACCAGAAAAGTCCAGCTGCACCACTTTCCTACTGGAAGAATGTTTTGAGCAGGACGCTGACACTTTGCTTTCATAAAAACTCTGTTATGAATGAGACTGGTTCTCTGAAAGACAGGAAGTGAGTGTACCTTGCTGCCGGTCAGCTGAGCCAGGTAGGGCTTCAGGTCCTCTCCGATCACAGAGTAGATGGCCACCAGGCAGAAGACGCTGGCCTTCCTCACACTGCTCTCTGTGTTGTCGTAGCCCTGCAGCAGCAGAGGATGCAGAGTGACACACTGCGACAGACACACCTGCAGCAACACTGTCTACTGTCTGCGTTTGCAGCCTGTTTTACCTGCAGGAGTCCAGGTATGATGTCAGACAGCAGCTGATGGAGCGGCTCCTTGGTGATGCGTTCGATGGCCCTCGTCTGCATCTTGATGGCTGCCAGGTTGATGGGGTAGTCTGCCGTCTGCACGATGGGACAGAGGACCTTGATGCACTGCTCCGGGTGGATGGAGCCCGCCATCGTGGAGGCCGCCTCCTCGGCAGCACGCACCACCTGCAAAGAGGACAGAAGAGAGCATGATGTGCGTTCAAAGTCAGATCAATTAGAAACTAAATATTCAAAAGAAGAGGCTACTGCTGCATCCCAGCAGGAAAATAAACCAAAGGCTCCTCGCCTCCTTGTGCGGGTCTTTATGAGCCTCCAGCGTCTTCATGATGGTAAGCTCGGCGTAGTTCTTGAAGCGGGCCGGCTGGTTCCTCAGGATCTCCTTCAGGACTCGCAGGGCCAAGGCCCGGATGGTGTGCTGAGAGAGAGGAGTCGGTTCAAAACGACTTACAGAAGGTTTTCTACAGATATGATGGTCACAAAGTGAAAAACACGTGTCCTTACGTCTTTGTCTCCCAGCGTCTCCAGCAGCAGCAGCAGCATGGTCTTGAAGTGTTCCTCCCACACCACCAGGCTGTCCTCTCGGGCCACTTTCAGCAGCTCCAGCAGGGTCCCCCGTCGCTCCTCGGGGCCCCGCTCCCCTGCCTGTCCCTGGGAGAGCTGCTTCAGCAGCTCCCCGACTAGCTCCAGCTGCTCGACGGGGCCTGCTGCAGGAGGAGGGCAGAAATCAACAACGTAAATTTACTCTCGTAGGTAGTTTTTAAAAATGTTTCAGCGCTACGAGTCACATGGCAGATATTAGATATATGGTGTTACATCATTTAACAAAAACACCGTTTATCAACAGCTCTGAGTGCTGCACTCAGAGTGTGACGACGACCAGAAGATAAACAGACGGAGAAATGAAGTCATCAATTTGCTATGCAGACATTTTGGTATTTTCACGCTCCTCTAGAGAAGCTTCATAAATTTGTGCGTGTTTATCTTTGGGTTGACCGGGTTCTGTGCATCGTCCTGGCTGACACAGTGGACATGATGGATCGTTCTCTTATCTTCTGAAAGGTTCTTCTGGTCAGTCGGCCAAAGTTTACCTGGGAAGCTTTTGGGGTTCATGATCTTGTTTTCACCACATTCTTGTCGGCCGCCTGCAAAGAAAACATTTCGGTTTAAAGACACAACGTAAAAAACCTTTCAGCTACTTCCTGACCAAAGAGAACTCATCTCAGGAGTGACTCACCGTCTCGCTCCACAGCGTCCTCATACAGCGCCTCCTTCAGGGTGGCTTTGTCCAATGTGCTGATGCTGTCGGTGTAGTTGTACGGGTTGTAGTCTCTGAAGCGCGGGCCGGCGAAGGAACGCGGGGAAGGCGTGTTCAGCAGCGACGTCTTGTTGTCCAAGGCTGTGCGTCCTCCCCCCACCACCTCTCCGTCTGAGGACGCCCCGACTCCAGGCTGAGGAGGGACGTCAAAACGTCGTCATCAACACCAAGTTCACTTGACTTATTAAGAACGACTTACAGCTAGTTTTCTTTCTGCTGTGATAGTAAATTGAAAATGTTGGGTTGGTTTTGGAAAGTTGGTCGGAAAACAACAACAACAACAACAACAACAAGAAACAAAACATTTGAAGACGTCACTTCGGGCTCTGGGAAACCGTGATGGACATTTTTAAAACCATTTTCAGACATTTTGTAGACTATTTTTGCAGATTAATTGGTGGTGAAAATAAACAACAGCCCCAGCCCCAGTTCATAAACTGACCACGCCGTCCCTCTTGCCGTCTCGTCTCAGCGGCTCCATCAGGTCTTCTTGGCTGCGGAAGCTGAAGTTCTGGATGGCCTCGGTGACGCCGCGCAGAGAGCTGTAGATCTCCTCTGAGTTCAGGTTTTCACTGTCGTACTCCAGCATGCTGCAGCGTGGGACAAACAGAACGCAACGACAATCACCATCAGGGAAGACACTATATGTTGCTTGAACAAAGTAACATCCCTGAGGAATCTTTCATGTAGGAGATTTGTGGAAGAACAGACGGTTCTTTAAGCCTTTTGGATGGAGTTCTCTGTGATACCTGACCTAAAGAACCTTGTGGTGATCCAAGACTACTTCAGATAAGAGGTTCAGTCATTCGATGGTCGTGGATCAGCACTGCTTTTGTTTAAAGCTTGTGAATAATGGTCGAGGACTCTTTCCTAGACATGGACCAAACAGACTTGTTTTCTGGTCTCAACTTAAATGTTTTGGTCTGCGAGGAAGGAAAAACTGCAGAAGTGGTTCACAGGTCACATTCTGTCCATGACTAGGAAACAGGCAGCACTGTGGAGTCAAAGTCTGAGCCTGCAGTCCACTTCTTCTGTGCACCATGATGTATTACAGTACAGTGCACGTGCATGGTGATAAACTGACGCAGGCAGAGACAAACAGCTGAGACACTGACTACACATGTTCAGTTCAGAGACAACAAAGTGACAACAGAAACCAAACAAATGGACAGTGAAGGACAGCAGAGGTGATGATGAGCCTGTTAGTGACTTTTAGGGGTTTCACAGAATCAAGATGAAGAAGCTTAAAACTAAAATGAGTTTTCTGCCTCAAAGGGTTCTTATCTACCAAGTGTTACTCGGTTTATCGTTCTGTGGAAAGAGAATTAGATTTAAAATATATTATCATATCATCAAGCCCAACTGTGAAACCCCTAACAGGGAGGAGGAGGAGGAGGAGGAGGAGGAAAAGAGGGGTGGGGTTACCTGGGTGAGTAAGCTCGCCGCACTGCCTTGAGGGAGGAATGGGCAGTGGGTGGAGGAAGAGGGGAGGGGAAGGGTGGAGGAGGGAACTTGGAGAGGCCATCTGCGCTCCAACCCCACAGCCGACTGCAACCAGCCGGGGAGGAAGAGGAGGGGAGGGGAGGAGAGGGAGGGGAGGAAGAGGAGGTAGAGGAGAGCAGCCCAGAGAGAAGATAGAGATGTGAGAAAAGTGTAAAATAAGAAGAAGCACTGTTCTGAGTCAGTGTTAGTATGGGCGGGTGGAGGGTTGTATCATGCTGAAATAAGCTAACTGTTAGCATTGAGACGACGTACTTTGAAAAGGCGTGAAGCATCACATGCTCGAGTCGAGAGCAGCTCTAAATTCAGAATAACAGGAGTTTCTAAAGGAAGAGAAATCTGCTTTGGTCTCCTGCCAACAGACAGCAGTGACCCCGTCACCAGAAACATGACTGTGGAGTTGTGAGTGCGATGGATAAAATCAAACACCAGGAACAGTTGTTTCAATGTCTTTAAACATCTGGAAAACATCAGCATTGCGGGGGAGTCTTGCTGGGGGAGCGTTAAGGTGGCGTACCTGGGAGAAAGCCCCCCATGGGAGCAGTTGGTGGGTGAGGTCAGGGGGCTGCTGCGGCTGCTGGGCTGCCGCGGAGGCGTCCGACCCGCCGTGTTACTGGGAGACGCCTGCAAAGCAACAAAACACACAACTGGCTTCACACGCACCGCCACACTCCCAGTCCCCTCCCGTGTGTGTGTGTGTGTGTGTGTGTGTGTGTGTGTGTGTGTTACCATGCTGATGCCGCTGCTGGCGCTGGCGTTCCTCAGGTGGGTGTGCAGCAGCTTGGTGGTCCCGTCCTGGAAGGTTTTGGGCAGAGCGCCCAACAGCATGGTGAACTCTGGTGTGTTCAGCTCAAACAGGGCGATTAGCACCACCTGGGCCGCCTGCGCGCACACACACACACACACACACACACACACACACACACACACACACACACACACACACACACACACACACACACACACACGCACACACGCACACACACACACACTTTAATGATCACTAAAAGCTCCTCCTGGATTCAGCACAAAGCGCTCGACCTCTGGTCCACGAGCTGAAATCGTTTTACTGCAGACATTTTGCCACTTCTAACATGACAACTGTACACTTGTCAGTGCTGCTGAGGAAGCAACCTGTTGTACTTCAGCCCCTTCAGACAGGACTGATATTAAAGGAAGAGGTAGGTAATAAAATATTTTCCCTGCTCCTCAATTATTAACCTCATCCTTCCAGACGGCCATTCATCTACTGGAAAACCACAGGAGCTGGCTCTGTGTACCTTCATCACCAGCTTATCAAACATTTTGAATTAAATTGTTATTAAATCATTTTCACAGACAGTAGAAAACATCTTAAACTGCTCTCTTTAGCTAGTGGCTCGTGACATATAATAATGTGACATTACACACATATTGTTGTTACACAGAAATCAAACTGTGATTTCTCTTAACTGATGAAAATCTAAGCGCAAAAACTCAAGAGTTACGCTTCTAAAGCGCAAATGTTTCTCCAGACGATTCTTCACAAAGACCCAGCCTTCACTAGAGAAATGAATCCTCAGCAAATGATGTTTTAATCTTGTTCCAAAATACTGACTCTCAAATTAACGAAACAAGAAAGAGAGAAGGCAAATATGAGTAAACGACATGTTAAGAAGCACATTTGTTGCATTGAACATGCAGCACGTCCATTCAAATCATTCAAAAACAATGACGAGCGCTTTCTTCTTCCAGATAATTCAAATGTGTCGAGGTTTACAGGCAGAAGTTGAAGGCAAACTGCAAACATTCATGCAGAACCTCATGTTTGTTATGTGTGGTTCAGTTGGCAGTTAGTCTCAGCAGCCTCCCCAGCAGTCATGTACATTTACCGTAAATGAAACCGAGCCATAACACGATTCTGAATCTTGATTTAACAGCAGTTAGTGTTGAAAAGCCACTGTCAGGTCAGTAAACACGAACAGACGGCTGCTCCCCGCTGTTAGAGGAGCTCAAAGACTCGGGTCATGCTGTTCGATGGAGATTCTACCTGCTTGCACCTCTCCTCCAGGTTGCCCTCTCCAGGCAGAGAGGCCACGGTGCTGGGTCGGCCTGAGAAATCCTCCCCTGCCCAGTTATGAAGGGTCTGGGGGTGTGGTGGACGACAAATGGCGATTGGAAAAAAAATCAAGACGTGAAAACAAAAAATGAAACAAAGAACAACCAGACTTAGAAATAAAGAAACACTAGGAAATGAAAAAGGACGCTGTGTTCTGAGGGAAGACGGAGGTGGCACTCAAACGCCCCGCCCTCCTACCTTGCGGACGTCGGAGCTTTTGGGCTCGGTGGTCCAGGTGATGATGCGTGAGACCGCGAGGCGCGTCTCGCTGGAGTTGACGAAGTCTGCCGGGTCCATCTGGCGGGCGAGCGCCTCGATGTAGCGCAGGATGGCCACCTTCACCTTCAGGTTGGGCGTCTGCGTCTGATCCACGATGAAACGCATCAGGATGTTGAACTGCTGATCATACGGGAAGGACTCTCTGCAGAGAAAGGGGGGGGGAGAGATGCAGCGCTGGTAAAGCAGGACATTCCTTATTATTTGTAAAAAGGGAAAGAGCCCAGCTGCCGACCTGGTGACGTCCAGGGCCTTCTGGACTTTGGCCTGGACTGAGCCCAGCAGGTCGGCCCCCATCTTCTTCAGCAGCTGAGTGAGCAGAACAAAGAGCCAGTCCTGCAGGTCCTCCCTGTGCAGCACGATGAAGTCCACCAGGGTCTCCAGGAACATGCTGAAGACCTGAGAGAGGGAGCGAGGGATGAAGAGGAAAGACATCAGACAAGTGGAACAGGATGATGATGAAGTCATATTGTGTATCAATGTTTCAGTGCTGGTGAAAGGACAGGACAGCTGCTTTGATCAGAAGGTGAGTCAACACTTACTCTCTGATGTTTGTTAGAGTCCACAGCAGCGAGGAGGCATGCAACAGAAAAACACACTCTGTTAGTTTGTCCTGCAGTTAGTTCTGACACGTGAGCAACAATCCAAGCAGGAGCTCAACTGTAAAGCCCGACCTTCACCAGGGAAGGAGACTTCGTATTGGTTATGAGATTAATGATCTCTTAAGATTCATCTATGCTTAGTCACTGGCCACAGGCTCCATGTGGTGTGACTGCAGACTGCAGGTCAGTGTGACTGGACAGCAACATCTGGCTGCTGCCTGGTGTTAACTCCCCCACCGGTGCGGATCATGCAGGAGGTGCTGTGTGTGAATCATGCTGTGTGTTACAGGAGCTCAGCTGGCTCTCACCTTGCTATGAGGGTCTGCAAACATCCTGGTGAAGATCTCACAAAGCCTCTTCAGCTCCACACGGCTGACAGAGAAAACAAGCATTTTTGATTACATCTATTTCAGTTTGTAAGTTTGGTCACTGGCTTCAGATCTTTTTGACACACATATAATTTCCAAACATCGATGTGTATCAAGTACATCCATCAAACTCGATACCAGCTGAGAGATAAACCACCTCCGGGACACAAAGCGTTGAAGCAAAGATAATTAAGGCTCTTCTGACTTTGCTTGAGCTTCTTCTAGATTAAAAAGTGGATCACAAGAAGTACTGCAGCTAAAAGCTCCTCACACCCACCTGAGCATCCTCTGGCTCTTGAGCAGGTTCTGCAGTCCCAGCAGTCCCTCCTTTCTCTCAGACCAGTTGCCGCTGGCGCAGTGGTTCAGCACCTCGGCCACATCCTCCGTCTGACGCAGGTAGTGCGGCGCCGCGCCGCCGTTGCGCGAGCTGTACGAGCGCTCGGAGCAGGCGCTGGAGGCGTCGCTGTTGGCGTCGTCGTCCGAGTATATTCCCGGCGACTCGAAGCGCTTCCTCACCGGCCTCCGCTGAGAGGAGGAAGAGACGACGGTGGGGTTTACAGACGGGACCGGCTGTCAGCAAGCTTTCTCTATCTACTCTAGATCTACTGCTGTGAGGAGAGCTACCATGCAGCTACAGAGTCATGCAGGTTTCTGATGATGTGAGAGGGATGAGGTTATTTCATGCTGGACTTTCTTTATCCGTCACTTCAGGTTAACATGCTGCCTTGATGCAACCAATGAGCAAACTAACAGCCAGTGAACCAGACTGCTAATAACTGTGACACAGGGAATCTGTGCAGTCACGTCAGTCATGTTAGAGAAACAACAAGCACTTGTTGTTTCCTTGAGCTGCATCCCAACCTTCTCACACGTCCATGTTGAGAATATGAACTGTTGCTCATGCTCTGCATGCAGTGACAGGATGAGATTCATTTGTACCTTACTCCTCGAGTCTCCTAAGAGCTGAAATAAGTCCAGGAAGAAAGATGACAGAGGAAATTACTGCAGGATTATATGTGCTCTGACGTCAGCATCTTTATTTCATATTAAAGGAGAAGTCTGCTGTTACTCTACATCTTTCTTATGGTCAACAAATCCCAGGAAAAGACTGCTCAATGTTAGCAGCTAAACGTGACCACGAACAAAGTTTGGAAGTTTGGAAAATACAAAAACTCTACGAACACGTGAAGATAAAGCAGAAAAGGCAGATTTATTTGCTATAAAACATTCATCTTTCCACTTCTGTTCTTACCAGAGCGTCAGCGACTGCAGCCTCGACGTCGGTGCCGGTGTTGAGGATCCTCATGGCGTTGACGGAGGCCGAGATCCGAGCCTGATGGGACAGCCGGTCTGAAAAAGAAAAGGTCAAACAGCAGGTGAAGAGGAGAGGTGATGATGAAAATGTGAAAAAGTGAAGGTGCAGTTTGGTAGCAACTTAAAATGGAATTTCAAAATAATAACAATGATAATAAAGAGGATCTCAATTCACTCGTCACTTTCAAATAGAAATATCTTCCTTATATTGACAATGTCAGATGAACAAAATCGTTTTTAGGAAGGACGAGTGTCTTGGACCAGAACCAGTTTCTAATTTCATTGTTTAGGTTGGGCTTTGAGCATTTACAGTGTTATTCAAAATGATTTCCAATCAATAACATCTCTTATCAAACATTTTTCAGGCATCGTAACTTGTATATGAGCCCAACCCAAAGCCAACAGAAAGCTGCAACACACTCTTTTGGTAATGAGAATGCAACAAATATAAATACGAAATGCAACATGAAACCATGAAAATACAAAAAGAGGTGCTTAATCAAAAGGCCAAAAATAACTCAAATCAACCACACTGCATAAAATGATCATCATGAAGCTGCAAAATAAAAGTTTAAAAAGAGTGGAACAGTATTTGGCTGCTGATTGTTTCCCACTCTCTGAGCCAAGAGGTCGACTTCGGCCATGCAGAGAGAGGCTTCGCTGAGCAGGTTAACTCAGTTAGCCAGGTAACTGAATAATAAATAGGACGAATCCTCTGGGAAACCCCGCAGGACCATTTGTGACCCAGAAACAGGACGCTTTGTTAATGTATCTGGCTGACTGAGTCAATCTGCCTCCTGAGAAGACCTCGCTGGTCACCTGAGTAGCACTCTGCAGAGGACAGGGCACTGGTGGAGCGGGAGTGACGCCGAGTCGCTGGAGGAGGACGAGGAGGAGTTAGAGGAGACCAGGAGGTAACACCGCTATTGTTACAGATATGTTGTCTGATGAGCCGACACCATTATCATTATGAAAAAGGTCATTCTGCATCTTTGAAGATTAGTAGAATAGAACAGACAAGAATCTGGACATTTAAATACAGAGCATGCAGAGAATCAGGCAGGAGGAAGATGTTCATGTCATCGAGATGAAGCTGTCACACACAAAGCTCTACTCGTCACTACAGGTCTTCTTAGTTACGTCACAACCTTCAATTTATTCTCCACATGACTGAAGTTCCGGATGTTGTGTTCTACTCCCCTGTACGAGCTCTGGCGTGCAAAGACAGGAGGTTTTTTGGGGGGGGGTCTTCAGTACCATACTCACCCAGGGGGGAGAAGCCCCTGGCGGGGCTGGTGTCGCGGCTGCTCTCGCGACTGGTTTCGCGGCTGCAGCCCTGACTCATGCTCGGCCGGGGGATCCGGCTCCGGGCTAGAGGAGCGTGGCAGAGAGACAGACAGACAGACAGACAGACAGACAGACAGCAGCGCGGGGGGAGAGTTTAGCTTGTAGCACACACAGCCAGACGCTGACACACCTGAAGCTCTGCAGAGATGGTTAGTCAGGCAGGAGAGAAGGCACAATAAGACTCAGGGAGGCTGCAGGTACAGTATTAGTGTGAGGAACAGGAGCAGGAACCAGGAGTACTGCTGTCTCGTGGCCTGTGCAAGTGGACTCACTTCTTCCTTTAACCAGCAACTCTTATTTCACCTCACCGGGTCTTCATCAGAGGTTATTTACAGCAAAGCCAGTGTCTATATGCAGTTTCTATTTTTAAACATGACGATGTATGAAATGATTCTGCTGACTGTGGTCAGAGCAACGTACGAAACAAACTTTAACTACTGAACACTGGTATGTTTTATCATGACTCTGACTAAATGTCCTTCAAGTGCTTCAACTCCAGCAAAGCTCCCAAAGAATCAACAGACCGTCACTGAGCCCCTCCTTACCCGTGCTCGATCTGGTGGGGCTGGTCTCTCGGCTGCAGCCGTGGCTGCGGTGAGCTCGGGGCCGGCTCTTGTCGGTCAGGGCCGCGGAGGTGCTGTTGGCGGCGGCGGCGGCGGTGCCCATGGTCGGCCTCGGGATCCTGCCGTAGGTGGCGCTCAGCAGTCGGCCGGGAGAACCTGAGCGACTGCCGGCTGAAACACAGAAGGAAGTATTTTAGTGAAGATTCAGAATGTTTTATTTTCATTTATTTTGGCTGAAAACTGTTTATTTAGTTTTCTAAAATACAGAACGTAAGTAAATAAATGATTCATTAATTGACTTTTCCTTTCATTTTTTTTAATGATTGCAATTCATTTTTCTAAATATTTAAAATCTGTAAGAGACTGGTGCTGTTATGAGCTCCAAATGATCTACAAATGGAACAATATTCCTCATCACTCAACAGGTAATGTGATGAGTAGTCATCTCAGGGCTGTGGTTTATTTCAGGAGAATAGTTCAAACCATTTCACACATTTAGATCTGAATCTAAATGAGTTGAGTGTGGTGCTAACACTATCAGGGATGCCACTAATCACAAGCACGAGGACGACAGGACAACAACAGCGACTCACGTTGAGACTGCGACACGACTTTCCCTCGGCTCCTCCCCCGGCTGTCCGTCACAGACGGACCGTTTCCTGAACTCGTCCTCCTGGTTCGTACTCGACCTGCGGAGGACAGAGAGGGGAGAACTCAACATTACTCACATCAAAGTTAAAACACGCCGACTGTGAGGACCGCTGCTGGTCGTCATGCAGAAACAGATTGAGATCATAAGGAGGGAAACGTGACAGAAGAGATGAGATGAAAGACACACGTCACCTTATCCTAAAAAAAACGAGCACTGCCTTTTTCTCTAGAGCCCCTCTTCTTCTCTTCCTCTAAAAACATCAACATGGGACACAGACCAAGGCTTCCAAGTGAAGGTAGAAAGACTTGAGGACTTTTCTTGAATTCAGAGGGTTGGATTTATTTTTTTTTGTTGTTGTTGTTCAGCAAAACATCACATTGCAAACACTTATGAGAGGAGTTCTGAAGTAACTTTAGCTGCAGTCGCTGACAGAGGACCAGAAAACACGAGTGAGAGAGAGACCGCTACGTGACGCTGTCTCTCCACGTCATCCGTTACAGTCATACACACAGCCTGTCGGGCATTATCTCGTTCTTATTGCACGCTGAAAACAAATTGTGTGCAGACATTTGACAAGATTCAGAGTTAATAATAAACAAATGCAGAGACAGACTAGATGGATGAATAACGTGCAGTCGTACTTCGACCAATATATAAACACAACACGAGACATTCAGGCGCAGAGAGAAACATCAGGTGAACCACATGCACCAGTGTCCAACTGTACAGTCAACACCAACAACTACAAGTTCAATCTGTGTGTCACAATACGACAACGTCAAGCAGCGGGAATACTACAGTGTGCAGTGACAATATAAAGATGAGATCCAGTGTGCCACAAAATATCTGGATCTCAGAGCTTACAAGTTTCGTGAAAAGCAGCAGAGCTACATGTTGTCTTCACTGTAAACCATCTCCACCGGCATCAGAAACAGGATAAACCACTTGTTGTCTCCACGTGTACTGACAGTTTTGAGGAGAAGAACGTCAGCTACAGGGACTATAAGTAACTATAAATACAGTAGAATTAAATGGTGGCAGCACAACAAGACAACCCTGCGACTACAGAACAATTTGGAAAATGTGCCGCCGACCCTTTCAGGCATAAAATAACTGCTGCAGCGATGGGTGAGTCACACCCATTCCCATCAGGCCAGAGAAACAAATCTCACCGCTGACAGTCAAACAGGAACATCCTTCCTGCACGTGGAAGGTAGACTCATGTTTCTATGTTGAGGACTCGTGGAACCAGCAGCTCCGTCCACTTTGAAACTCCACACTTGTTGTGAACTTGAGTGCACTGTTTTCTACCAACATTGCTCTACAGGCTGAAACGTTGCAGGACACCATGCGTAGACAGTCCATGCATTGACAGGTCCATCACAGACGAGCACCGTTACAGTACACACACACCGAGGAGGCACGGGGGAGCATCAGTCTCCTGGCCACATACAGAGACACACACACAGCTTACCGTCTGCATTAACAGACGACGAGCCGTCTGACAGGTGGGCGAGCCCAGGAGAGACACAACAAGGGTCGGGGGTCAAGAGGTTAAGCTTTAGATATGCTTGACAAAGAGGGGAGCAGGTGGGGGGGGGGGGCAGTGAGCGTGTCATTGAAGATTTTATTACCTGTATTTATAGAAGGAAGTTCCAGTACTGACTGTGTATCAGCTTCATGTCCATGCTGTTATGCACACTTGTACCTTTAAGCTAAATGTTCCTACTAACACTGCACATAAGACACTATAAGAGGATTATTAATACTGGGAATGTAGATCTCATTTAATGATTTCAAGACCAGAGGACTCCTCTGAGATACATCAATGTTGAAAAAGCAAAGTGGTCTGTCTCACCCAGTGAAGCGTAGGATCCGGGGGGAAGGGCTGAGGCTGAGCTGAAGGGAGAAGCTGATGATGACGCGGCAGAGGGCACGGCGGGCATCCTGGTGCGGGCGGTGGCGGTGGCCGCCGCGTTGACGTCCACGTCGCTGCGAGAGCGCTGCAGGGAGCCCGGAGAGGAGGCTGCAGCAGGCGTCCTGCTGTGGGCAGCTTTGGCTGGAGGAGGTCCAGCAGAGAGGGTGGAAATAAGATCAGTATCCAACAGTTTTATTTCCTCATTGCCTTTTAAATGTGTCTTTTCTGGAGGTTGACTTTAATGGGAGAACCACCAGATATCAACTTTTTTCCCCCCTTAAAAGGTCGCTAAGAAGATCGCCTACCACCTGGTGACAGCCTGGTTTATGACAAGGATTTTACTTCCTCACAACATTTATATATCGATGTTGTAGATGAAGTAAAGAACAAAGAGACGTGTCCTTACATCTTGTTGTGCTGCTTCCAAAGGTGTTTTTTACAGACTGAGGTCGACTGTGGAGACAAAAAGAGAGATATCCACCATTAAAACAAATAGATACGGGAGGTAGCATGTTCTCTACTGCTGTAAATAAAAATTGAAAATACTGTTCATCATCACTTATGTCTCATCCTATACTTGTCGATCATCGATACAGGGGTGTATCATTTACTACGATAATTGAGTGATTGTCCAGCTGATCTGACAGTTGGACATCAGCTGGGAGACTCATAAGAGACAGGTGAAAAAAAAGGTTAATAATAATAATTTGAATCCAGATCCAGACCAGTACTACTGATGACTGATGGACATCATGATATGTACTATAGAGCCTTTGAATAAAACCCTTCTTCTGTTTCCCAGTTAATCAATAACTCCATCGATCACAGAGGCAGTCTCACTTGAGGCTCTCCTGGGAGGATGAGGAGGAGCGATCGGAGGCGGGCAGCGACATCTGACTGTCTCCGCTCCTCAGGTGAGCCTGCAGAGCTTTCTGATAGGACGACTCCAGGCCCTGGAACAGCTGCTCCGCCTCCCGCCTGAAGTGACTGTGGAAACTCCAGTAACACCTGCAACGGCAAGCCAGAGGACCAAAAAACAACCATCAGGACCTTTGTGGTTGAGGGTGGTCTTACATCTTAACATTGTGCTTCTCGACATTTACGTCTGCAGGAGACTCAGAGTCCGGTTCGCTGCCCAGCCCTGTAGAATGTACTGGATCAGTACTGGATCAGTAGTAAAATGGATGTGTGCCACTTACTTTCTGGCCACAGAGCGAGCCTCTGCGTCTGCATCGTGGATCCCTTTCTTTATCGTCTCGGTTAAAACTGTTCCATGTCTTCAAGAGGGGGGAGAAAACAGGAAGATGATTCTTAACTAAAAGGTAGATTGAACAGATCAACACACACTGAGAGAGGAAAAACATGCAAAGTCAGTGAATTATTAATATCATCACGTAATGTGATGCGTTCGTTGATTCCTGTGGGGAACTCCTCTTTTCTCTTCCAACTCTCACCCAGATAAAGAACACAGCTGACAATGGTTACATCGAAATGAAATCCAATACCAACACTAATAAAACACAACCCTTGTTTCGGCTCAATATCCACCTCTAACTTTTATTAACGTGTGTTTGTGTCACGCTGCTTCTAATTTCTCATTGGCTCACGATGCACTTTGTCTTTGTCTAAAATTGAGTGTGATTTGTAGAATCAGTATCTCACACACACACACACACAAACTGACTGACTGATCGATGAGAACCAGAGAGCTCCCCTGGTACGGGGGGGTCAGCTCGGGTTTCTCCCTGGCGGCGGCGGCAGGAAGCAGCCAGGCGGAAACACAATGAGACTTTTGGAGGCAGACAGAGATCCCCCTGGCATCGCCATGGAAACTGCTGAGATAGACCTTGACCCGGCTGGTGTCATATTTCCTGACAAAGTAGCGTGTAGTACTTAAAGCCATTCACAAGCCACCGTCACCATTTTCACTTACATACTTCATACATCCGGTCTATAATATCACTGACATGAAGACTCAGATCTGTCTGAATTCTCTGCTCACTCCTGATGTGCATTTGTCATTCCTTTGGTTTTTAAAGTCTGTAAAGTGTAGCAGCCGTTTCCTCACCTCTCCAGAGAGCTCGTCTGCCACTCCTGCAGCAGCAGCTCCAAGAACTCGTAGCAGCGCCTGCAGGAGAAGAAGAACATGGATGAAGAGTGATCTGACCACTGAGGAACACCACATCTACTACATCATAACTTCTCCCTGACTCTCCAAACCTGTGTTGAGGAAAGAAATGATCATAAAAACAATAATGGAACTCAAAACATCAACAAAACTGAAAAATACCAAGAAAATAAAATGAAATTAATATAAAGAAATAGAAACTACAAACACGTCAATGAAATAAATCAAAATGAAAATTAGAAATAAAGAAATATATTACATTGCAAATAGAAACAGACCTCAAACAAATGAAGTGAAATATCTGTGTCTCTCACCTTCTGACCGCCACAGATTTGGAGGTACAGTTGCTGGTGATGATGGGGATGAGACGTGGGTAGTGTGTGTGCTGCAAAACACCAGAAACTGATGTTAAAATCAACAAGCCTGACAAAGTTCACACTATGAAGCCTTCTCTGCCTCCTCAAGATGAAACGGTAATCTCTTCAGTACAACAACATACATATATATATATATATATATATATATATATATATATATATATACACACACACAGTGCTTAACAAATCTATTAGACCACCTGTCATAAAAATGAGAAAACACAAATATTTTAGAAATCTGTCAAAAAATTGTTTGAAACTAAACATTGTATTGTTATTTATTAGGCTAATAACAAACTGGAACAACTAAATAGTCCTTATTCACATATATTAACCAAACATCTTAATATTTTGTACCTTTGGCCCTGATAACAGTTTGCATTCTTACAACCACAAAACAAATGTTTCTGTTCAGGAATGCAAGTAAATAACTGTAATCTGGCATCTCAATCAAAAAATAATAATGTGCTTTACTGTTTTTTTCTGCTTTTTTGTAAAACAGTAAATTTGAGAATTCATGGATAACAACAATAATTATATTTTAGCATTTAAGATATCATTTTGATTAAAGAGCTTGGCTTGCACATACTGGTGGATTAACCATTACAGAGACATCAAATATTTTATATATATATATATATATATATATATATATATATATATATATATGTGTGTGTGTGTGTGTGTGTGTGTCCATGAAATCTTCCCTGTTTAACTTGAACATGTTCAGTTCTGGACAGGAAGCTGCTTTTATTTCTCATAACAGAAGAATGTAAAAGTGACTTGCTTGAATGTCAGTGTCAAATATCATCACCATCATCATCATCATCATACACTCCGCACACAGTGAAGAGCGTAGGAGTAAACAGACATCACGAGAGTAGAGCTGCCACCTACTCTGAGGATGAGGCGGATGGCGGCCATGCCGGAGGTGGCCATGATTTTGGCACTGTTGGGGACCAGGTTGAGGAGGATAGGCATGATGGCCTCTGCCGCGTGGTCGAACCGACTGCCGAGGACCAACGACAGGTGGCTGGGGACAGGAGAGCAGAGCAGACGCTCAGGTTTGTTGGACTACATGAGCAATAAGCACACTGTGTTATACCGAAGACAAACCGAGCCCAGCAGACTGCTACTAGAACATATTTCAGAGCACTATGAAGCATTAAAGAGGGAGCGAAGCAGTGACTTTAAAAAGGAAAAAAGGAACTGGCAGCATGGCATACTAAATAAATGATGTCTTCTCTTATTGTGTTGCAGCAGACGTGAAGGGAACCTGCGTGACCACCACGTGGTCTTACCCCAGAGTGATGCAGGCCTCTCTCACCACCTGAGAGCGCAGGTCCTTTGCGGACAGTTTGAACGCCGCCTCCATGAGCCGCAGCTGCTGCGGAAACCCATCAAACTCTGCTGCGCCGGCCAGGAGCAGCGAGCGCACCTTCTTCAGCTGGAGACACACAGAAAGAGAAGAAGCAGCGATCAACAGAGACACTTTCACCTGGCTGATCCTAAAAGTGAGAGGACAGGGAGGTCGGGAGGTCTTACAGCTGCCACTCTGAGCTCCCAGTCCCTCTTATCGTCCGACAGCACGTCTCGAATCTTCGTCATGGCCTCCTCCACCTCCCTGTTGGAGAAGAGCTGGTGGAGGAGAGGAGAAAAGATGTATAAGAGGAAGCCAAGTTATTCTTCTTGCACTGTATGGAGAACAATATTAAACATACCTGCACTGTGGGAACATCCTCAAAGGCCTGGATGAAGTCCTCCTCATCCACAGCTCCAGCACTAGACCCATCCCTCCCTGCAGTATGAAAACCACAAAAGTTAAAATCATATATTTCTTTACTTTTCATACATACTACTTTTACATACGAGAGGGGAAATCTTATTATTTAATCTAATATGAATTCACAGATCACCCAGGCAGTCAATGTAATCTTTATCTAACATGATACGTGGGTTATAAACCACTTTACCCTACATCCAGTCTACGACGAAGTGAATCTTGTTTTAGATCATCAGGTAGAAGTCATGAATGAGCCCTTTTTGGACACATGTCATGTGTGCAGTTTTTGTCTTACAATACAAAGCTTCTTCTAGAAATCTATTAACCTCTAATTGTTCATTATCTTGCATCGTCAACAAGTACAGATTTGCAGTCGAGCGCAGAGTCGATGATCGTCAAAGGACTCACGTTGTGAATGTGATGCAGAACTTCTTCGTCGAGTTAGTGTAAAGGTTTACATCACAGAGCATGGGAGTGAGAAAATACCTTACCATCAAGTCACTGTGACCAGCACAAATGTGACCATGTGACATAAACAGCAGTTCAAGTAGAAAATGGAAATGGCTGCATTTATAAAGCACACACACACACACACACACTTCTCTTCCCTGATGAAGCGCTGTGACTGACCAAAGCTTTAAGCAGCAGTAAACTCAAACTTTAAAAACGTGCAGATCAGTTAGTGACATGTCAAAGGGGGGCGTTGGCTCTGACCTGCAGACTTGGTGCTGGAGGCGGGGCGTCGAAATGAACCCATGCTCACTGGCTTCCTCCCGGACAGCGAGGCTCCTTTGGACGAGGACGAGGAGCGGCCGCCGTCCACAGAGTCATCGTCCTCAAAGTTTTTGTCTGGAGGAGGACGAGCAGAAAAGAGACACGCAGAGTCACATGACTGAACAACGAGTCTTCAGTAAACTCGACCAGCACAAAGAAACATCCCAGCAATGTGGAGCAGGCAGGCGGACATTTAACTTTTAGCTGACGTTCAGCTGGCACTGATCCGGAGTACATAACTCACATTCCTACATCACCAACAGAACAAGGCAACGATGGCGAGGAGCGCGAAGGTCAGAGACGCAACAACTAGTCCTGTGTTCCCAGTAAGAAGCCCAGAGCCACCACAGGAGAGCAAAACAACGGTTCTCTGAGCTCACAAAATAAAATTGGTGCTGTGATTCTGACTGACTCACACCTTCAGACCCTGTACTTGTTACTGTTTTGAGATTATTGTGAACAAATGAACTTCCTTCCTTTCTTTTTAAGGCGTGTGCTCAATTTGGTTTCATCATAATATCGACTACGTCTTCAGATCAACAGTTCAGTTCAGTTTACTGCCACATAAGACAAAGAAAAGCAACAAATCCTCACAACTAAGAAGCTGGAACTTCAATGAATGGACTGATTCAGCTCTAATTATATATCAAAATCCACATTTACTCTTCAGTAGCCCTGAATAATCTGCAGCCCGCCAACAACAGATTCATTTCCTGGTCGTCACTGCTTAATTTGATGGATGAGGATCTGCTGAAATCTAAATCTAAAGTGGACTAGAAAAGGTCCTGTGCTGAATTTTAATTGCTGGGTCAATAAATACACAACAATAATATGTTTTATCTTGTGTCAGCAGCTCAAAGAGGCACCGTCCTGTGGAGGTGTCTCCTCCCGTGGTGGACAGCCGAGCGCCACGTGAGTCCACCCTCAGCACGGGAATCTGCAAGACTAGCAATCAATCCTCTTTCATTATTCAAAGTTTACCCCCCCCCCCCCCCACACACACACACACACACACACACACACACACACACAGATTCATTTCCTGGAGACTAACCCTTAAACCAAGTCTTCACCCTCAAATGTAATGATTTACGTGATGGGGACTTGTGTTGTGTGTTTTGTTCCCAAAAGGAAGGCGAGTCCTCACAATGTGACTGTGAAAACAACATGAGTGATACACACACACACACACACACACACACACACACACACACACACAGTCACCTTGTGCTGTTATTGAGAGTTGTTGCATCGTGTTTTGATCCTGCAAGGAGGAAAAACTGCAACCTGATGGCACATGACTGATGTGTTGGCCGAGTGCCTGCTGCTGAGTGTGTGTGTGTGTGTGTGTGTGTGTGTGTGTGTGTGTGTCTCTATTAATGCAAGGAATAGTTCGACATTTTGGGAAATACACCGTGACTCCCTGGGGTCCCAGCTGGTTGCCTGGTAACCTCAAGGTGATGACAAGACATCAGTAATCGTCCGGCACATAAAACCACAGCATGTTGTTTTTAATGTTGTTTAATCCAAAACAAAGAAGGACAGAGGCAGGCTAGCTGTTTCCCCCCGTTTCCAGTCTTTATGCTAAGCTAAACTAACCAGCCAGTGGTATCAATCTTCTCATCTAACTCTTAGCAAGAAAGCATTACATGTATTTTCCATAGTTTACTGGATGAAATAGATTTCTAAAAAAGCATGACGGACACTGAAACATCTGAACAGCTGTGCTAGAAGAAAACGATAGATGCACATGTGAAGTTTGAAATATAACAGAGATGATCCATGTGCCTGTGAACAAACAACCAGCTACTATTTTAAGAAACTTTGTGAATACTAAAAATACACATTTTGTTGGACCAGGACTTGTCTGACAGAAAGGGAAAGAAAGGTGCCTGCATATTTTCAATAGCTTACGACTCACGTGCCCTTCAGCAAGAATAATACATATATATATATATATATATATATAACACATATTTACAAGAGAAACTACAGAACATAACTGTTGTATCTGAATACAAATACAACATTTAACCTTGATAGCCTCAAGTCTTATCTCATCCATAAATCAGCAGAAAAAAAAGTTCAGTCGGCACGAAAAGGACAACAAAACATCGATTTCTCCTAAACTCCACAGCAGACAGACTCTGTCCTGTGACTTTGACTCAGAGACGGACAACAAGGCTGCATCATGTCCACACAACAATCCAGCTGCCAGCAGGCCAAGACACCATCCTACCGTGTTTACATCCGAGACACCACAGACGCATTCCTCCTGGATTTACAGCCGTCGTCACAAGAGACCCCCCCCCCCCCCCCTTCTCTTGCCATTCAACTCCTGTCGGCTGCATTCATCATCGATTACAACCTCCACTATTTCTCTCTACTACGAGCTCAAACCTTCCCTGCAAACAGAGGAAGAGCAGCAGCTTACAGGAGCAGATCCGCCTGCAGACCAGTTTCCTCAGCATGCCGGCAGACAGGAAGACAGACAGACAGAGAGACAGTCAGGTGGTCCTCCGGTCCTCTGTGGTCCTCACATCTTTCCCCCCAGCTGAGGAGAGAGAAAAGGGGAGGAAGGAGGGGAGTCTGACCGCGAGCCTCCCCCCTCCCCTGCCCTGCCAGGGAGCATGTGCTTCGATACGATCTTCCTCTCCGTCTTCGTCCTCTAGTTCACTTCAGCAAACACACGCTGTCAGAAGCAGGATGGACGGAGAGGAAGGACGGGGATGGAGAGGAGTGCTGAGGGAAAGGAGGAGGAGGGGGTGGGCCAATGGTAGCAGAAGGGAGGGGTCGGTCTGGGGACAAACCCCGGAGCTGGATCTGGTGGGTGGAGTCAGGGATGAGGGACAGCACAGTGTCATCATGACTCAGGAGACGGGGAGGAGTTCATCCGTCAGCCTGCAGCAGCTGGAGTGTTTTTATCACAGCTGCTCAACATGTGACTCGACAAATAACTCCTGATACCTGAGATCCAGTCCCGATACATGTAAAGAAGATAATAAAGGTATTTCGAAGAAGCCAAAGTTGAACATGGATCAGTGCTGTTTGTAAAATTATGATTTAGATCAAAGAATAAGTGAACAAGTTTATGAATCTGACCAGACATTTAATACTTCAGCAGATCCGATGCCCAGTACTAAGAGCACATGGAAGCAGTTAACTGAACATTTTCACATCAATTAAAGAAATATGACGATGTAAGAGTCAAAAGCAGGGATTCGGAGGTGTGGCACCAGGCAAACGTAAGGAGAATACTGAAAGTCACCAGTTATCTGCCTCGTGGGTGTTAAATTTACGGTAGAAGAGGAGACAAAGAGCGTCTCACAGTCAGTCTGCTTCATTTGACTTTGACAACTTGACAGCTCTGAATGCAAACAGCGCCGCTGCTCGTCCATTCATCCCTAATCCAACAAGGTCAAGACCACAAAGATTTCATCTTCAGTTTCACTGTTTTAGAGCTGATGACATGTCAGACAAGCTGGCAGCGCGTCTCTCCCTGCTCGCACCAGCTGAAACCTTCTTCCACAAGATGGCGCTGTTAGCCCAGTCATGTCGCAGGGCTACTTGGACGTTTTAATTCATCATTGTCTCATTTAAAGCTGAAACAATCAGCTTAATCAGCAATATTACACTGCAAAAAGTGAAGCAGCAGAGGCCGAGATATTCTGATTCTTAATCTTTAGTATAGATCAAACTAAAAACACCGGGTCCTACATTTCCCACAATGCACCTCGATAGCCTGGTTCACGCTCACGTCCTCCAGTGGCCGTAACGAGTACACTGTGTTTGACATGTGAGGCTGAACTTTCACAACGTTGTTATAACAACTGCTCATATCAAAACGACTGATAATGACGAGAGACAAACACGATCGAACAAATCTCACAAAGCGACGGTGACTAATTGAGCCCCTCCTCTGGATGCCAGGTCACAAGTTCTCCTCCTGGCAGCGTCTCAAAGTCTTTGGGAGCTCGGAGCCTGATGGAGTCTGACAGCTGAGCTCCCCGATGCTGATTCACAAAATGACCGGGGAGAGGCGAGGCGTTCAGGAGTGAAGAAAGGAGGAAACGAGGGAGCGTGGGACAGCAGCTCAGAGTCCCACCAGAGCTTTAGGAGTTCCTACGGAGATTAAATCAACATCACCTGCAGCTCTAGTTTACTATCAGTCACACACGCTCACAACAATTAAACAGCTTATTTTAATCACCCTCAACGCTGAGAGCAAATAATCATGCAGCTGTGGCTCAAAGGTGAGCTCCAGCCTGTGGACATGAGACAACGTGGCTGTGTTCATGAATGAAGAGGGGAAACACCCCTGCCATTCTCCTGCACACCACAACCAGCTGGAACAACAGAGGGAGGGACGTTCCCACACAATCATCAGGCTGCATCCACAACTTTCTCACCAGATTAACATGTATTCATACCCAGCAGGTCCACAGGCCAGAGTCTGGAGTTACAGGTGTCACACTGTGAAACAATGAGCGGCTGGAGAGTACACTGAAAACCACCACAGTTCTTTTCTAAAACTCACAGATGCTATAAAAAGCAGCAACTCTGTACATCCGAGAAGCTGGAACCAGAGAATATTGGATTATTATATATTATGAAATGATTCTTGATTAGATCATCTTTCCTTCAGATTTCTTTGACTTCTTATGTTTTGGTTTACTTGTCTTTAGGGTCAGTTCCTGTTTGGTATCCTTCAGTTACAGATACTTCTGTACATCTGTGTATCAGTGATGAAGGCTGCTCTTTAAGTGGTCCTCCTGCCTCGTGTAGAGACTCACTGGTGCATGCTGCCCTGTCTTTCTGTCCCTGAACAGTGTTCATTATTCAGGACGTTTCCAATTGTGCAACCCAAGTCCTGCTGGCAGCGAGTACCTGGTCTCGTCTCTCAACACCTCCCTGCAGGAGCTGCGTGACGCACACAGCCAGGTCCCTGTTTATCAAAACCCTCAGAGCTTTATTTGGCCTTGGCTGCACGTACGTGGCCAATTCTTTTAGTTTGTCGAATTTATTAACGAAATGATTAATGGAAAACAAATCAGCCAATTAACTGATATTGAAAGTAAACGCTAGCTGCAGCCCGAGCTTGTACAAGTGACATAACAGCCTCCAAATAATGGAGATATTGTTCAAATACCTTCAGGCTGGTTGTCTATAAATAATAATAATAATAATAAAAGTATTTCTGTTTGTTTTCATGCAAAAGGCAAAGTTGCTACTTTCACAAAGCTTGAACTTACTTTTGAAACTACTCAAGTAGCCTAAAGCTAAATATATAAACATGGACTGGAGTACAAAAACAAATGTGTGAGCTCTACATTGGAAGTTGGCTGCAGTATCTCATCATATGAAACCATTTCTGTGTGTTTCATCGGCTTCCCATTGCTCCAAGAATGCAGTTTAAAATCAATGAATCGCTTGTAAGGGATCAAATGGACTGGAGCGAAATCTCTGACCTACAGGAGCCCTGATGAACAGCTGGTCTCTAAGTCAAATAAAGTTAGCATTAGCATTATCATTCATGGTAACTTAATCCAGACCTTTTTGCTTTGTGAAACTGAGTTTACTGAACTGCTCCTTTACAGATGCTGTCACAACAGTGAACAACACAGAACGCCAGAAACACCTTCCTCAAACTATGTTCCTCAAATCATAACAGCCACTTCTAGCAAAAGAACTGGAATTACTGAAACAGTTTCGACGTAATGGTGCACGTCATATGTCCCAGCTACAGAGAGAGCAGAGCGGCGGGACCATACGCATCACTGAGCCTCAGTTACTTGCAGCATTCAGATCCCAATTATGATCCCAGTGCAAATATCAAGGCACAGAGATCCTGACCGAGTCGGGTAATAACACGAGCCGACGGCTAAATATTCTCTCAGTGAACCTTTTTAAAGAGGCCTTCAACTTCAGATGAAACAGTTCCGATGGCTTGTATGTGATGGATTTACCTGCAGGGACCCGGCTTGACTTTGCGAGACGACACCTTCCTACTGGATCTGCTGGAGGAGAAACAGGGGCGTCCTGACACCGACCCTGAGCTGATCACTGCTGCCTGCCTCCTCCCTTCCCCTCCAACCTGGTCTTGTGACTGTAACACCACTCCTACAAAATAAGAGCCCTGGGCTGCCGGAGTTAAGAGTCTCAGTGTGTTTTTCCTTCTTGTGTTCTGTGGACCTTCCTCTTTCTTCCTCTCTTACTTTCTCATTCTCTCTCTGTATCTTAATGTAGTTTCTGTTTCTTCTCATGCTTCACATTAAAAGCTTTTAACCTGTGAACTACGACAATGCTTTAACTGTGAAAATAGAAAGTGCCGCCTTCAGGTAGGGTCTGTAAACAATGTGTGAGAGCGGACAGAACAACATGGACACTTCTGATACTGGAAGGGAGGCATGGTAAAGCTCCTCCCTTCATGTCGGACTATCTCAGTGACAGATTTGTGTTGTTTCCCCAAAGGAAGATGGTCTTTGTATTTTTAAGGTGAGATGGAAGCTGAGCCCTGTGACCACAGCGATGAGGGCATTCAGCCCCGGCCTGGGAGACAATACATTCAAAACAAGACCAGTCTGGTGTCACAGTCAAATAACATTTGTACACAGTCAACAGCTAACAACTATGGATGTGATATTCTCTGCAGATTTCAAGCTCCTAAACCTTTCTGTCCCACTGCTGTGAAGGGGCCGAAAGCTCCTCACCTCCCGGAGCACAAAGAAACCGGCTCAGGTTGCATTCTGACTGAAAGACAGCGAACACACCCCACTGAGAGGGGTGGAAACCAAGACGAGGGCTTCCCAGCTGAAACGTGCTCGTTGTGACTGATGAACAAAGATATTCTCACAGTCCTCGTAACATTCTGTGATTTTTAGGTTTACAGCCTCAAACCCAGAGGAGCAAAAGAGATAAACAAGAGCAATGATGTTACTGTGAAGAGCATCACAGGACAGATCCTTTGTTTCATGTATGACACTCTGTTCATACTGTCTGTATTGTATTTATTGTCTAAACACTGTTTTTATGCTGCCTTCTTAGCCTGGAGAGAAACCCCCGGCCATCAGGGGTCCCATAAATTGCATTTTAATCTCACTGAGACTTCGAGACTCCCCCTTTGGAGTCTGGTAGGTGTACAAATAAAGTAAAGTGGTGCAGTTTGGAGGGTCACATGTTGGTGTCTGCAGGCCGCTGTCAGCAACAAACAACCCAACACCGTACAAAAACAAAACCATGCTGCCGTGACAACAGAATGAGCATAAAACAGCACGAGTGCCACAAACACAACCAGAACCAAGTGTGCATGTATGATAGAAATAAAGACAGCAGGTGATCTTACCTGACACAGGTGACAGGACCATGTTCCCTGACCTCTGGACTTCGTCAAATTTGCTGAAGATGACGTTCAACCTGCGGGGGGGGTGGGGGGATTAGCACCACATTCATAGCAGAAAATAAACAGCCCTGCTGCAGCCGCTCCTCTGAAGGACAGAAAACTGGCTCATTTCAGACTTAAATAGGCCAAAGTAACTTCTCAGCGCCCACAGTCCCTGCATCCCAAAGGACACAAGCAGGGGGCGACTGTGACGGCCACAAACACTCATAATCACAAAGTCCACGTAACACCAGACGCGGGTCTGTTGTTGGAGATGTATAATAGTTGGTTAATAATGGGTTTCACAGAGGAGGTAAGGCCAAGCTCAGTAAAACTAAATACTTGTGAGTTGCAGTTAGTCACACATTTGAACGCACCGTGACTGAGGCAGGCCCTTCTTTCCCAGGTCCATCCTCACTCGTTCTCCTACGTGGCGGTAGATCTCCACAAGGCAGTTCATGGCTCCGTCACGCACCTACAGGTGGGCGATAGAAGTGAGTGTGTGAGTTAACGTCGCTTCTTATCACCTTGTTTTCTTGCTGTACTGTTGAATAAACTAACACTTTTATTTGATTATATTAAATGAAAGAACAACAATCAGTCTCCAAGCATTTGAATATTTATATGGCGTCAGGAAGGGAAGTTCATGGGCACGGCTTCCTGTCCTCAAGAGGAAGTGTGATTCCGGTGATGATAGACCTCTGCAGCCATCAGGAGACAACAAACTCCAACGCAGAGCACAGCGGGAGAGACGAGGGGTCTGGCGGTCAGAGAGGAGTCCCCATGGCTGCGAGGTCACAGGTTTGACCCATGCAAAGCATCATGTGTCTAACAAAAGCTACCAAAATATATCAACTCACACAGCGAACGTGTGAGCGTAAAAGGAAGATTTGGAAAAGAAAACAGAACACAGATCCTGGATGGTGGTCTGAGCTGTAATGTTTGTGTCTGACCAGCAGAGGGCAGTGGAAGACCAATAACCAGTCCACATACTGAAGTCCAGGTGGGGAGCAGCAGGTCGTACCTGACTTGTGGGATCTCCAAGGAGGTTACAGATGTGAGGAACTATTTTACTGAGCGTCAGACTCTGAGATCCAAACCTGAAAGAACAAAATACAAAATAACATGAACGAACCTCTTCACCATTACGTGAAAACACGTCATATTTTATTAGACATCATCATCGCCTCCCACTTTGGATTTTAAAGTTCAGAGATCTCAGCTGATCAACTCAGTTTCTTCATTACTTCTACTAACGCTGCTTTCTCTACAAACTTCAAAACTCACCCGCATAGAGTGGATTTTATTTAGTGCTAACACAAGTAGGGGTTAGTCGATCAGCAGAAAGTTCAAAGGCAACAAATTGGATGATGGATAAATCAATTTTCAAGCAAGAATGACCAAATGTATTGGTTCCAGCTTCTCAAGTGAATAGATTTAATGTTAGTAAATTGAATATTTTTGAATATTTCATTTGTACAATTTGAAGATGTCAAATTGTGAATCTTTCAATCTTTTCTGATATTTTATAGGACAAACAACGAATCAATGAAAAAATGATAATTAGTGGCAGCCCTAATCTCAGCTAATTAACATAGTTATGTTGTTACTGAAAACGAAGAACATATATGTAGAACTCATCACATTTTAATGTGGAAGAGGTTTTCTTCACTTACACATTCAGGGTTGAGATGAGACACTGGCAGAGTCCTTCTCTGGTCCTGTTGTTCTTGTGCTTGAAGCCTCCCATCATTCGCTCCCACACATACTGAACAGACATAGATGACATCAACATGACTGTATGCATTTAGGATGTGTCAACAGACTCGTGTTTCTGAAGGGAGATTAAACGGTAGATGGATTGATTCATTTGCCACAGACTGTGCACCTGTGGGTTCGCAGCCTGGTCCATAATCTTCAGTAGGAGCGCTTGGTCCTGGTCTCGGACTTGGTCCTTGGCGTCCCCTAACCGATCCATGAGGCTCGGCAGAACTGAGCAGACACAGAAACAAAAGTGAGGAGGACTACAATATTACTCTGCTCTTTTAATATGTATACATGTCTTCACCGTTTCATTTAATTACATGATCTGCTTTTTATTCTATAACTGCACTTATTCACACACACACACACACATATATATATTTAGAACACCCACATGTAAATCTTTACTTTGTACTAAAAGTAAATTAAAATAGAAGCAAAAATTACTGATTGTGCCTTTAAATAAAAGTATTATAATTCTATTTTTATTTACATCTTACACATTTAGCTAATAGTCATTCTAATCAATAAAACAGACAGCTGAAAGCTTATATACTGTAAAACAGCTAATAAAACCCATATATTGTATTTTCTCCATTTTGACTTGAAATATTTACGACATGGACAGAGAACTGATGTGCAGCAGCTCACCTGTCCCGACCTGCGTCCTGAATTTGTCCTGCAGTCTGCCCACCAGAGCTGACAGAATGTCCATCCCCAGCAAAACCACCTGGGACACAACAAGAAACATGACGCAAACGTACTGAGAAAACACCTCAGAATCCAACATAAAAAAGATCCACAACAACTACAACATCAAGTCAGCACCAGAGCAATGGACTCGAATCTGGGCTGCAAAGGATTATGGGTAATTGAACCAAACCAAGAGTTTTCATTGAAAAAACTGAAAATAATCTAAATGAAGTGGTTTTGTGCAGTTAAATCAAAACACAATCATGTAGTCTTTCATTCTATGATGTAAAACACTGAAGTCCAACAGAACCATGACTGAAGACAGTGTCCACATTTTACAAAAGGCTTTCAACCGTTACCAAGGCACCTTTCCTTGTCATGGGGTGGTTTGGGAAACTCAATGAACGTCTAGTGAGAGTTCCCCTGCTGACACCATAATCAACACATACGCACCACCTGAGCCTCGCGCTCAGACTCTGGTGCAATTTTTGGAAACTCTCTGGAACATGAGAGAAAAAGACTGTCAGAACAACAAGGAGAACACGTCTTCTCTGGTGCCATCTGCTGGACATCCAGTGGTATTACACCTACACCACCCTTAGGTCCCACTCTAATTGTTCACATTCATTCGAGTACTGTGAATTATTGATTGTAGTGTGATTTGTTCATGCTACTGACACTGTGAACTGGAGGCCTTGTTAATTTTGTTAAATAAAAAAAAGGGTGTTGTTTAAATTCCTCTGAAACTCTGGTATTGTATCGAGTGAACATTAATCTTAAAGACCAAATTGTGTGAATCAGTTTGGTATTAGAGCTGAAATAATTAGTTGATCAACCAAAAATGAATTGGCAACACTTTTCCTCTGGTTCCAGTTTCTGACATTTCTATCATTTTACACTTAATATCTTTGGGTTTTGGCTTTGGTTTGTCACATACAACAATACAACATTTGAAGACTATTTCTGACATTTCATAGCTCAAATGATAAATCTAGAAAATAAATCATTATTAGTTGCAGCCCTGAACGGTGTATAGGGAATGTTTACGTCATCCTAAAAGGTGAATAAACAGTTAGACAGTTCGGCTAACTGCCTCTCATGTAAATGTTGACTTTTACTTTCAGCCTCTGCCATTAAGCTGTCTGGATTTATCAATAGACTTTGTATTTACAGGACAAGCTCACTCCTCTGATCGATCAACAAGAGCCATTAAAGTAACAGCACATGAGGCAGCTCTCCTCCATCGTTCACCCACACACATTTGAAGGGTTTTTACGACCACCAACCCCTCACACATTAGAGCACCGGCTGGCAGGAAGCTGAACCACATACTGAAACCCTGAGATTCTGTAAAAGACGCTCCTCCCCTCTGTTGGCTCAGTCACACACGGAAGGAAAGTGGGCTAATGGTGCTGGTAAATTAAGCTCACAGCCACCGCCGCTGCCTCGTTCGCCTGGGAGCCTCGTCCCCATTACAGACCCGCAGATATCAACCGGACCGGAGGAGGCTGCGTTTCCAGGGCAGCACAGGAAGCAGCGATATGATTGGTTGTGTCAGTATGTGAGTGTGTGTGCGCATGTCTATGGCTGTTAAGTCAGTGTGTAGTTTTGATGAGCTCCACTCAATCTCGTCTGCTTCAATTTATGTATGTGAAAAAAGTGTCACACCAAACTCCATTGACAAATCTGGCATTTTAGTGCTGCTTTTCTTGACGCTAGGCTTCTTACACTTCCAGGTGGGATTGAAAGTTCAATGTGTTTGTCTTGAAAACTGCAGAGGAAGATCATGTGATATGTTCAAAAGCTCCAGAACAGGCACTAAATACACATAATAGGCTGCAACTAATTATAATTTTCATACTTAATCAACATATTTTACTGTAATTTCTGTGTGTAAAAGGAAGATAGGACAGATATTTGGTTAAAATACTATTAACAGTCAAAAAGTTATTACAAAGGAATTGGGCAAAATAGCTCCCCTGACACTGGACTAATGACTCGTGATTGTTGAAAAGATCGTCTTAACGCAGTAACTGACACATATCTTGAGACTACAAGAAGCACAACTGGAAGAAAAATGAGCATGAATGATGGAAAAATGTGTGTGTGTTAACCAAACCGTTTTTTTCTCTATGCTACTGTGCAGGAACACACCACTGTGATCTCCATGTATTGATTAATCAGCAGCGGCAGCCTCATATCCGCATAAATTACACGCAAACGTTCACGGACGGCATGCAAATCATGCACCATGGTAACGAGAGTGATCCTGCAGTATACAGGCAGATGTAGGTTAGTCTATCAAGTGAATGAAGTTCTCCCTGAGGACAGTTTGTCCCCGAGACCTGCAGGAATCAGCATCGACTGGTTTAACACTTAAAGCAGTGACTCCTGCTGTGAATCCCATCATCCTGACTGGTGGCTTGACAGCTACTGTAGCCCTTCCACCACACACGGATGGTTAATGTACTTTTTCACAAAATTGTAATAATCTTTTACAAATAATTTCCTGGGAGTGTTGAAGAACTATGTAATTTAGTACCAATTATTACAGAGACGACAGACATACTGTTCAGTTAGTATATGGTCTCTTACTTCATTTCAACTGACTGCCAATGTAACCCTCAGAGTATTTTAGTCTGTACATAGGAGGTCAGCTACACATGCAAAAATGTGAAACTTGTTAACAGGAGACCAAACAATTCAACATATGGAGAGATAAGCTTCCAATAACAACATGAACAATTTATTGGGGTTTAAACGGAGCAGTTCTATCAAGGAAATTCATATTTTTCCCATAATTAGCACCAAATGATGTGTTTTTTTCAGTTAAATAATGTTTTGGTACCACAGTATTGCATGAGTGAAAACTTCAACAGCCCCTTCTGGATAAAACCAATAGAGTACATGCTGTGAAAACATCTGTATTTGTGACATTTTTCAACTATTAAGTTAATTAAAACAGCTTAATTTATTCTGACATATTTCAGGGCCTATTTTAAGTGTGCTCACACCTGTCCAGCACAACCAAAATCATGTACCAAGCAGCTGTAGAACAACAGCTGAGGGTGAAGTGCCTTGTTCAAGAGCATCTCTACAGTTATTTTTAAAAAACGTTGAGCGAGGTGGAGTGTGTCCGTCCTTCTCCATCTCTCCCAGCCACAGGATTCAAACCACCAACCCTCCAGTGACAGGCATCTTCAACTTTACTTCTTCAACTAACAAACCATCCTCACCTTGAAGTTGCTGGAGTTGACCCAGGAGCTCGCCACTGCTTCCACCATCCTGTCCAGCATAGTCTGGTCCTGCTCCAGCTGGGGGGACTTCTCCTCGTCCAGGATGAGCTCTGTAATCTCCTGGCCCACCTGGAGCCTCTTCCCCAGGTCCTTCTGCATCACCTGCTCCAGCAGATACTCCATGCTCACCTCCTCCTCCATGGCTGCTGCCTGGGTCAGGAAATTCAAGGCACAAGCAGACTCCCAGCTGGCCTTTCTCCTCTCGTAATATCCACCAAAGCCCTTACAGTTTCCAGGACCTGCTGCAGGATACTTGGCCCCGTTTATACGCCAGTTATTACCTTTAAGAGGCAGCTAACGTTGGTGAATGAGCCCCATAATATCCTGCGGTGGAGGGCTGCTTAAGGCGTCGCACTTCATTCTCCTGTGTAGCTTTGCTGTAACGAAATATAGCAAGTTTTCAAACTAGCACACTTAAACTGAGAGTTAACGGTTATATTGATAACATACATTTGACAGAACTCCAGCTTTCTAACTTCGAGCTCAGAATTAGAGATAGTAATGCTACTTCATGTTAAGCTAGCCGGCCCGTTAAGTGACTTAACTAGCGTTACGTGTGTGCAGGTGAACGTTAAATGTCAAAACAGTTTATGTAGCGGTTAGCTTCTCCTGCTAGCACACTAGCTCGCTCCTAGCCAGCTTTTATCCAAAATAGAGTCAAGCTAGTGTTAGCTAAGCGAGCTAAGTTAGCTTGTTAAGTTACCTACGGCCACGGAGGAGCACCGTTAGCTGTAACGTTACTCACCTGTTTCCAGCGGGTTAATTAATAAGTTATTAATTCAGTGACCGGTTAGAGATTCACTCACCGGATGGACAAAATCGTTCCCAGAAAAAAGTCCGAAGTGGCGACGCTG
Organism: Enoplosus armatus; assembly: GCF_043641665.1. Taxonomy (NCBI): domain Eukaryota; kingdom Metazoa; phylum Chordata; class Actinopteri; order Centrarchiformes; family Enoplosidae; genus Enoplosus; species Enoplosus armatus. The sequence continues at coordinate 11,486,156 of NC_092203.1, read as the reverse complement.
CCTCCGGCCACAAACTACCGTTACTTCACATTACAGCCTGGCAATAACTCACTTCCCTGTGGTAGTTTATCTAAACTACTTGGCATTTAATCCTCACGCCATTTCAACGTCTAAAATCCCCAGTGGGCAAATCAAAAGTCATTCATTCTTGTTAAAGACAAAGACAAAATTATTATTTGCCATAAATCAGCGCATGTCCTGTGTCAGACGCCGTAGAGCCTGCGGTGAAGGAAGCCGCGGAATGGCGACACCTGCTGGCAGGACTGAGCAACAACACCTGCAGGACCAGGAGGGGACAGGATGGGTGGATGAGTGGGTGGGCTCTCTGTCAGCTGCAGGTGCCCCATTACAGATTCAAGGTGTCAGTGTCTAGAGGTCTCATTCTCATTTCTGGAGCAGGTCTCGTCCCACCTGGCTCTGGGATGACAACAAAAATCATTCATTTTATGGTTAACGGGAGGCTGGAGCAAGCAGAGTTTGGAGCCGACTGCTCTGCTGCAGAGGTCAAAGGTAAGAGAGAGGGCCTATAGTTTGTGACAACTGCTGATTTTAGAGATATAATCATAGTGTCAATTAATAAAAAATATGTGACAGCTGCTATTTCATTCAAACATTCCATTTAATCAGATATAGGGGTGTAAAAATGCAAGAGTGAACATTCCTGCTAATTTCATGGTCATGAATGTTCCTGTGGCTTCTGTGTAAGGACCTGACCTCCATGTGGCTTTGACAGGTTGAAGGGCTTTGTCCTCTTTTGTCATCTTGAGACAGGGATGAATAAACCAGCTGGGCCCTTGGCTTCTTGAATGGGGCCCTTGACCTTTAAAGACGATAAAGGCAAAACGTACTGGCAGTCTTATTTTTTATCAATCCTGAACTATCCTGTCAGATCTGTTCCGAGCGGCGGCAGAGGTGGGGCCTGACCACATCCTAAAGATGTACAAAACAAACGGCAGCGTGGTGAACATCTCCCCCCGGCTGGAAGCCAACAGCGAGGACTCGTACTACCGCCTGGAGGTGGTGGCGTCAGATCTTCAGAGTGAGCGACACCAAAATCTAAGACGTTCATTTTGGAATGAAAAATCTTTATTTGAGGGCCGCCTAAACAGATATTCTGATGTTTCTGATGGTGTTTTTAAATCTTTTTGAAACGAGCAGAGCCGTGAGCAGTGAGGTCACGTCCTCAGTGTCGTTTCTGGGAATTTAATAATTGATATATATAGATATCTATAAAAGATATATGCTTTTTCTTGTCAAGTGCTGGATGCTTTCACCAGTTCAGGCCTCTTAAAAGCCTTTAAATGAAACAATCTGAGAAGAAAGCATCACTGTTCACAGCCAGGCCGTTCATTTAAAAGCCAAAAAGATTGTAGGAACAACATGTGTATGTTGAGTCAGTAAGATGTGCAGCAGCTCACTTCTTCATCTATCACTCGCAGCTTAAACAGACGGAAAATCCCTGAAAGTCCTCAAACCTCCTTCAACCTTAAACTGCCTACTAATGAATAAAAAGTGACCACGGCACATTTCATTTCATCAGTCTTGTGTGTGTTTTGCGTGTGCAGGTGTGGGGATGCCGACAGAGCTGGACAACATGGAATACAGGCGAGTGCCTCCTGCGCAGGTGACTTATTGAAGCGTCGGGGTGTCAAAGGACTCACTGTTGTTTCCTGTCTCCGTCTTCAGGCTGCATCATCTGGAGAGCAAAGTCATTGAGGACGTGGGGAAGACTCCGGACATCATCTGTGAGCTGAAGAGCCAAGTGGAGTCTTTTAAGAGGAAGCTGGAGGTTCGTCACGTCTGCTGCAGAAACAGACTCCGACTCGACTGCAGAGCTTCAGGCTCCCTTCAGTTTCAGATCATTAGCTGTTAAAACTTCTTAAAGCCCTTCATTAATTAGAAGAAACATTTACGGCTTCACTTTGGTCTTACTCCACCTTAGTAATAAAGTCTCCTCTTCTTTTCTGTCAGAATGTGGTGCACCTGAGCTGGATGGGTCTATTCAAGGACGACAGCGACCACCAGCTCTCCAAGTTCTCCCCGAAACCCAAAACTCAGCTGAGCGTGCAGGAGGAGCACCAGCAAGTCCGCAGGAAGTTCCTCAACATGAGGTGACCTCGTCAGCACCCAAAACTCAACGTGTTGATGAGCAACATTCTGGTCCTCACAGTAGAGATTGATGTCTTTTCTGTGTTGCCGTAGCTCGCTGCAGGTGACAGAGAAAGTGAGGGAGCATCTGAAAACTCCCATGTTTGACAACTGGTGAGAACAAACACACATGACCACACTCTCAGACTCACGCACACACTCCCGTCACACCTGTGTGTGGTGTTGGTAACAGGCAGTGGGAGGAGGCGGAGATGCTGGTGCTCCTCCAGGTGATGTTCACAGACCTGGACTTCCTGACGGCGTTCCACATCGAGCTGAACGTCCTGCAGAACTTCCTGTTCGAGGTCTACTGCCACTACAACAACATCCCCTTCCACAACTTCAGGCACTGCTTCTGCGTCACTCAGATGGTACGAACAGGAGGAGGGAGTCAGACTGATCAGTGTTTCTGACAGGGAGGGGGCCAACAATGTATAGTGATGATACATATATCAGATAAGAGGAGTAAACTGCTGCTGCCTGCGAGCTCCGTCGACACCACATGGAACCCAGAGGAGAGCTATGTGCTGCTTTTTAAACACTGATTTCACAGAAATGAACTGATTTGACGTTTTTTGGATTTCTGGGGCCGATAACAAATATTTGTGGGACAACAGTTATGGCTGTTTTATAACCATATATAAGTGTATGAACTGAACTGTTTTGGCTTCCTTGAATTGAGTGACAAAGACAGCGTTACGGTTTTCATTCACAGTTATACTGAAGTACATTTCAGCGTATACAGCGGTGCTTTTAGTTCCTCACAGTTACATCCAGTTTGTCCGTCGCTCTGCAGATGTACGGGCTGATCTGGCTGACAGACCTCAGGAGTAAATTATCAAGGATCGACCTGTTCATCATGTTGACCTCGGCTCTGTGCCACGACCTCGACCACCCCGGCTACAACAACGTCTACCAGGTCACCTCACTGCCGTCCTGTTGGGGGTGTGAATCTGTGTCATAATCAAGGCGTTACTTTATTGTTAATCCGTATGGGCTTTTGTTTTATTTCACGCAGATCAATGCTCAGACAGACTTAGCTCTTCGCTACAACGACATTTCACCTCTGGAAAACCACCACTGTGCCGTCGCCTTCGGCATCCTGTCCAAGGTACAAAAACATGAAGCGTTACAGGATTTGATTGGAGATAGGCAGAATATTCAGATTACAGAGGAGCGAGAAAGTGGAACTTGAAATCAATTACAAGAACAAAGCGGTCATAAAACATTTTACCCTGCAAAGATTCAACTCAGACTTTCCCATTTGATGTAGCAGCTGTTTGAAACACATTCATCTGTTTTAAAAGGACTTTCTCTTTGCAGCCGGAGTGCAACGTCCTGAAAAACCTGACCTGCGATCAGTACAAACACATCCGAGGAGGAATGATCAAGTAAGACTCGAGCTGACTTCTTCCACGTGGATGTTGTGTCGCCTGTTCACTTTAAAGAATGACATACATTTATTTCAGATGCATTCTGGCCACCGACATGGCGAGACACAACGAAATTCTCAACAAGTTCAAAATCATGCAGCCGGTGTTCGACTTCACCAACAAGGACCACAAAGAAGTGGTAAAGAAGCCTTTTCTTTTCTCTCCTCAGTCTTCTCTCTGTTGACTTTTTAGTTCTCCCTCCACATTACAACAGCGAACACTACCCAGCCTTTTCTTTTTCCTTTGAAATACAAACAAGATTGTTAACTACTGCCACCATGTGGTGAGCGGCGGGGCAGACAGTTACTCTGGACAAAAGCGTCTTACCCGTGATTCTTACTCTGTTCCCAGCTGATGAAGATCATGGTGAAGGTGAGCGACATCTCCAACGAGGCGAGGCCGATGGCCGTGGCCGAGCCCTGGCTGGACTGTCTGCTGCAGGAGTTCTTCAACCAGGTGTTTACTCTCAGTTTACTGATCAGTACACAGGAAGTGAACCAAAAGAACTGGTTATACATGAAAACTTCTGTCCTCCTCTCCTTCTGAGACAGAAACAGGATCCTGAACTAAAACTTTGAAGAACTTTGATCAAAATGTTTGCCTTTGTTCTTGTTGTGTTGAGCAGAGCGACACAGAGAAGCTCAAAGGGCTTCCAGTGGCTCCTTTCATGGACCGAGACAAAGTGTCCAAACCGTCCTCTCAGACCAACTTCATCCGATTTGTCCTCCTGCCGCTCTTCACCGAGCTCACCAAGCTGTTCCCCTGTCTGGAGGTAAAACATCACCGCTGCTGCCTGAGAGACACTTCAACAAGCACAAACACCACATGGTTGGAATTTGAGGAGAAAAACTTTGAAGCATATTTAGTCTCAAGGTTCAGTCTTGACCTCAAACAGAAGTTAACAAAACAGACTCACTTCAAAGTCCAGATCGCAGCTTTCAAACACCACAAAATCTCTGTAGTAGTCAAGAACTTTAGATGGATGTTGAAGTATGACTTTTTTCCCCCCAAGGTCAAGAATGTACCTCGAGGCTTAGCTTTTAAGTCAACATGAACAACAAGTCCTTAAAGTGCTCAGAGAGAGAAATGGAGACCGGATTTGTTGACAGACTGGCTACTCCATCTGCTGCTGCTGTGGTATTAATCAATGAGGTTCATTTATAATGAAAGAGTTGATCAATTCTCAGGAATTTAATCATTTGAAAGCAGTTTGAAATATACCTTTTCTTTTTCAAAGTCAACATGTTATATATATATATTTTTTCTTGTTTTTGTGCATTAAAAACACTATTTTCAAAATATCTTTTGGTTAATAACAGTTCCACCTTAAAATGTAGAAAGTCAAACCCTGAGAATACGCCGAACATGTAACAGGTCTGCTGTCATGTCGTCGTGCAGCAACATATTCTGGAGCCGGTGCGACGAGCCCTGGAGTATTACTCTGACATGGAGAGAGCCAGCAAGGAGCAGGAGGGGACGACCAAAGCATGAGGAGGAGGAGGAGGAGGAGGAGGAGCAGCAGGAGGAGTTCTCCAGAATACATCCAGCTGTCAGTGTAGTTATGTTGTTGGGATTAAATGTTTGTTGATATAGAAATTGAGATGTGGCTTTCTGCGGGTGATGAGAATCATTCAAAGGTTGGTTTCTCGTTGGAAAAATGGATTACCTACTTCTCGTTTTGTCTGGACTGAGCTCACCTCGTCATGAGGTGAAACAGCTCCATCTAGTGGACAATTTTAATTTTTACAGTTTTCATTGCTTGTTTTGGTCTTTTCAAGGCGTTAATAAAGAACAACACAAGACGTTAAAACTCTTTTAAATCACCAAACATAATTGTTTTCTGTATGTTGATTTTATGAACACATCAATATAATCAGCCTGTTCAAACTTGAAAATTTCTTGCAATCTCTGGCTGTGTTTCACTATTTCACGATCAATAAAGATCTGCTTTTCTGCTCGGCGTGACACGACAGTATAGAAGTGGTAACAGAGTGATTTAAAGTGTCTTTAAATGCTAAAAGCATCAATGTGAAATATACAATGTCAACTCTGTGCACATTAAAAAAAGAAGCAAACTGAACCGTGTTTTTTCACCATCTGAAGGTAAATTGAAAGGTTTATTTTTCAATCACAAATTCAAAAAGAAAAGTGCAAATGTGTTTTCTGTACGAGTTATGCATCTGATAAATATTTAGAGGTCAAAATAAAAATAACCAGCGCTCAACATTAGTGTGTTTCAGACAGAAAGAAATTAAATTAAAAAACACAATAAATCTTCAATATGTACAACACAGTTCTTTTTTCAATACATTCTGTTGGCATTTAAAAACAAAACCTTGATCATTTGCTTCAAGAACATGGAGCGTGTTTTTATGAACAGTTAGCGGCTGGGAGCTCTGACCCATGCAGGTTATTCTTCACTACAACAAATACCGCGACGCAGGAAAAGACGAGGGGATACAAACACTGCATGTGCAGTCGAGGAGCAGGAACCAAAAACTTCTACTCCAGAACGTTTGTCCTTCATGTGATGATCTCTGCTGCTGCCTGACTGACTGTAAGAGTCTCCAGGTCTCCTTAATGAACAAAGGACGATATATATTCAGTGTCACTAACGGCAGGTATTTGTGTCATGTAATGAGAGCTTGTAGTACCAGTGGTTACTTGTTAAACTGGGAACAGATGTGTCGACTTTGAAACGATTCTCTTCTTCATTACGTTTGTAAAAGCTGACAATCATGAGAGAAGCCTGATCCAGGGTCACGACAGCCCAGACACACGTCCACCGACAGTTTTGATCCAGACTTTTGGAGACCAACGACAGCCAAAACAAAACGAGACAAGTACGCGCCCACTGCTGCCTTGTTCCCAGCACCTATGAAAGATTACGGAACCAACTGAATAAACCTACAAGACAGCACAGAGAAGAAATGTTGATTTAGCCTCTCTGCCTTTCCTTAACAGCGTGTGAACATTTGATTATAAGAAAACAATCACTATGCAGACTGAAAATATTGATGCACTGAATTCAGGGTTCCTGCCAATACAGATGTTTTTCCCGGATTTAAAATCTGTAAACCTCATTAGTATAATTCCGTGAGGTAACATGAGGTCAGAAGAAACTGTGGTTACTGTGGACTGGTCACACCCGGCCGACACCTGATCCGCTGAAGATCCCGCTTAACAGATGGATGTATAATAAATAATATCCACAAATCTCACAGTTTGACGTGCAATGAACCTGAGCCGGTTACCCAACACATTTGAAGGCTCATCATCAAATGAACACAAAATACCAACACAATGTTGAGAAGCATGTCTCCTGCAGTAAAAACAACATGTAGTGTTTCACACAGTTGGTGCCTTCAGGTCCAAGTGACAGAAACGGGTTGAATGGTGCCGCTGATGCATAAAAAAAAACATTAATACAGGCAGCATTTATAGAAATATGGCCGCAACACATAAAAAACAATTGTTAGCCCAAACACAAAGTGCAGCAGTCCCAAACTCTCCAACGTTAAATAAATCTGTGTTATAGACAGCTTATAAGAGAATAACAACTGGTCCCATTCATTTAAAGCATCAGTGACACTCTAGTACCAGTTCATCACAAAAACCAGCAGACCACTCAGACCTGAGGGCTCCTTCAACATCCAACAGCAGATTTAAAGATTTAGTGACATGAAACAGGCCAGTGTGTTCCAGCGTACTGTGACACTGTGCTCAGTCGTCAGGAGCTGCTACAACCGATGCAACCGGCTACATTAGAGCTGAAACAATTCATCAATCAACGCATTAGTGCCTGACAGAAAAATGTATCTGTAACAATTCTAATAACGGATTAATCTCTTACGTCAAAAACAACAACCTTGGTTTCAGTTAAGTATTTTCAAACACACCTTTTTTGACTGAGGTTCCCTCACGAACACGGGTCACCACGTGTGAGCCGAGGCTCTAAGCTAATACAAATACGTAGCAAAGAGCCTCGAGCCGCAGCAGTTCTTCCAGACATATTTTCATCATCACTAGAGATCATCAGAATCAAATTCATTTGACTTTGCAGGTCTGAGCAGACACCCTGTGGCTGCACTGACACACATCCTCACCTTCCACAACGCTGCTGCTTTCAGCCTCAGTGTTTCTGCCGAATTGTTGTATTTGAGCTGGCAGCACTAAACGAGTGACTGTGGGAGTGTTTGGCACTCTGAACGTTAAACTCTCAGCACTGTTGGCAACATGTGACAGCACGAGTTTCCAGATGATGATAGTAAAGAAAGGGTTTGAAAAGTCTTTACACTGAAGTAGAAGCATTCTGCCACTGGCTACATATTCCAGCGCAGTTACAGAAAACACATGCAGCGTGGTGTTGTGGTCACTGCAGGTTGGGACTTGCCTGTCAGGAGGTGGGAGGGACTTTTCACAGGTTGCAGTACAGTAGCGTCGCACCAGTTTCACCTATTTACACCGTCGGTGGAGTGAAGCTCGTCTCTCTTGCTAATTGAACATGATGGACTCCGGATCCTGGTTCATCATTTGAGCCATGTGTCGCAGAACATCCTTCTTGGTGATGATGCCCAGGAGACGCCTGAACAGACACACAGAGGGAAATAAACGTTATGTGACCAATATTTCCCACTGAGCGAGGTTAATGATCAACACCACTGTATTTAGCGCAGTCCTTTGCACAAAATGTCGTAATGTCACTTGCCCACCAGATGGAGCTGTTACACCTCAAAAGACAATAGATTTCATAATCAATGAATCTTTCATTAATCTAGCAAATCATTTCTGGTTCCATATTTGTACTACAGATATAATTACTTAACTTATCTTAAATGAGTCAGCGATACACATGCTTGTGAAATGGAATACTTCTTCAAACATCTTGAGCGAGTATCTTTCAGTATCTGCCCTCTTCATGGCACCTACTCCTGAGTCCTGTTCTTACCCGCTCCTGGTGACGAGACACTGGCGGAGGCCCAGCTTGCGGAAGATGTCCACCACCGTCTCCATGGGCGTGTGGTCGGTGACGGTGAAGGGGCTGAGGTTCAGGATGCGTCGCAGCTTCAGCGGCTGCGGGTTGCTGGCCGGCAGCTGCGGCGCATCCTCTGTGAAGTAGACCACCGAGCTGCTCACCACGCCGTCCTGCTTCTGACGGGCGTTTTCTGCGGACGGACAGGGGGAGACGTCTGTTTGCCTGGTTGGAAAATGAAAACTAATCTGGGCCCTGCTTTTGGTACTGAACTGGTTTGAACAACTTACTGATGGCGAGGGTGAGGTCCCGGCGCTGGACGAAGCCGATGAGCCGCTCCGACTCTCTGGACACGACCACCGGGAAGCCGTTATAATCGGTGTCTTTGATCAGCGTCTCGATGTCCTCCACTGTGGTAGTGTCCTGGGTGAGGACGGCCAGAGGGGGGTCGTTCCTGCGGGGCCGCATCACGTCGGTGGCCAGGGTGCGGTGGGTGAACTCGTCCCTGACGTCCAGGTAGGGGTAGCCGTTGAGCTGGATGTGCGACTCGTAGATGCCCTCCTTCCCGAAGGCGTCCGCCACCCACTTGCTGGTGACGGCGGCTGCCATCAGGGGGACGATGTACTCCAAACCGCCGGTGAGCTCGAACATGATGACCACCAGGGAGACGGTCATCCTGGTCACCCCGCCTGAGGGGACATAATCATAACTGGTTCACCACAGGAAAGGCACAGATGGGATGTGGGGCAAAAACACCCACCAGCTAATCAAACGTGAGGATTCTCCGTTTTACATCATTTTAAACTGAATATCTTCACGCTTTAAACTGTTGATGGAAACCAAAACATCTGAAGGTGTAAATTTGGCTAAGCCTGTGGAGTGTGGAGCAGTGTGGAGCCTGTGTGTGCCACTGGACTTCCTGTGTTAAAATATCAATGAATAAACTGATCATCCAAAAGTATTTAGGAATCAACCGATTTAGTCGTATGTCCATGTCACGTGTTCACTCACCCAGACAGGCGGCGGCTCCCACCATGGCGTAGAGTCCAGGTGTGACGCAGTCTGCGCCGGGCCGGCACCAGTTCTTGAAGATGATCCAGTCGTGGTGGTGGTACGCCATCTGCTCCACGGCGATCCCGACGATCCGTCCTGCGATAGCTCCGACCGCCATGCTGGGAATGAAGAGACCTGACGGGATCTGGAGAGGAAACAGAGCCGTCAAGAGGACGTCACACGCCAGGGTTACAAAAATCACCTGTCAGGTGAAACAGCACAGGTGGCTCTTTAAGTCTGGACAGGCCCGAACCTGGTTTTTAAGGACAAACCGGGATCGTTTGCGGCTCTTTAATTGGTAACATTATCATCGAGTTGAAGCAGTGACATGGAGAGTACGTACAGTATAAAACCAGATGAATTCATTCTCATCTTCCTCGTACTGACCTTCATGCCGAAGGTGAAGATGGTGATGAAGATCTTGAAGACGAGAGCGAGAGCGAGCTGCCATAGGGCGTTGTAGACCCCGGGCCCGGCGGGCCGGTCTGGGATGTCGTCCACCGGCCGACTCATGTTGGGGTTGTTGATATAGTCGCAGAGCTGTGACGACTCCAGCGCGCCGCAGTCGTTGAAGAGCTCGGAGATGAGCTCGCTGGTGCTGCGGCGGGTATACGGGTTGGGGAACGCCAGCACGGCAGTGATACCCGTCACAGCGATGACCTCTAGGACCGGGTACTTCCCCAGCTGGGTGGTCTTCCTCCGCCGGCACCAGGCGATGTTGGCCCGGATAAAGAGGGTCCCCCAGAGGCCGCCGAACACGCCCAGCAGGATGAAAGGGACCAGCTCGGCCATGTACCACGGCGTGTGGTACTCCACGTAGAAGAGCACCAGGCGGCTGTTGCCAAACGGATTGATGGAGCGCAGCGTGAAGGCGGCAACCAGGGCGGCGAAGAACGAACGCCACAAAGTCTTCAGAGGGAAGTAATAACTGACCTGCAGGAGAGACGGACGGGCGATTGTTTAGAGAAACATCAAGTGTTTTCTAGTGAAATAAGAAGAAACAATATCCAAACAGCTAGAAGAGAAAAGCTGCAGTCTTTAAACAAACCTCTTCCAGGCTGAACAGAACTCCTCCGATGGGCGCTCCAAAGGCCACCGACACTCCAGCTGCTGCTGCAGCTGATAACACCTGAAAGGTCAGAGGTCAGGGTCAGCAACAGTGCTTCCTGAGCGCCTGGTGGTTAAACTCTGTACCAACCACTCAACACATCTTTGGTATATTTAAACTTTGACTTAAGACTCGTGCTTCTTCTTTTGGGGTTTTATCTGTTGGGTCCCCCTTTTTCAAACAGCTGACCTGCACCATCAGCAGCGTACCTCTCGGCGCTTGCCCTCATTCTTGCTGTACTTGGAGAAGAGGCTGCAGAAGAGGTTTCCGCAGCAGCAGGCCACGTGGACCAGAGGGCCCTCCTTCCCCAGGCTGAGACCCGATGACACCGCCAGAACCAGGGTGACCGTCTTGATCAGCAGGGTCCATTTCCCCAGGTATCCCCGGATGATGAAGCCGCTGAGGATTGTCTTGATCTGCACAAAATATTGATATCTGTGAATATTCCTCACTGTGGAAAAGCAGGAAATGACAGTAACACCTGTGAGGGCTGCAACTAGCGATTACTTTCATCTTCTACAGTCTTGGTATTCGGTGTCAGGTTGGTTCAGGCCTTTTGTAGACCTGCATGGATCCTTGTCATGTGTTTCTCTCACCTCTGGGATTCCTGACCCGCAGGCATACGGAGCGAACACTCGCACCAGCGACACCGCCAGGAAGGAAAACAGCAGAGCCCACATAACGTACAGGAAGTAGTTCAACACGTACGCTCCGGCTCCCTGAGACAAGAAAGTCACGTAGAAGAAGTCAAACAGAGCAGTCACAAAAACATCCTTCTTCTCCCCTCTCACTCACGAGCATAGAGCATGGAGCATGGAGCATGGAGCATAGAGCATGGAGCATGGAGCATGGAGCATAGAGCATGGAGCATGGAGCATAGAGCATGGAGCATGGAGCATAGAGCATAGAGCATGGAGCATGGAGTGAGTCTTCATAATGAGGAGATATCTGAATATATAATTTCTTCATGGTCAAAGTGAGTCACACATGAGGAAACTTACAAATGTAGAGAGAAGACCTGATTTTTATTGTTTCCTTATAAAACAAACGGATTCCTCAATGAAATATCTTTTAAAACTGCTTTTGTTAAAAGTATAGCAGACATTTTTGCATTGTAATAAGATTATACAAAATTAAATACCACTTCCACTGGTGATGAAGCATTTCCCACACTCTTTAGATCTCGTGTTTTTATAAATGCTTTTGTCCACAATTACTTTACTTTTCATGTCTGCTACACTTATTTACCTAAAATGTCTCCTTTTCAAATGTGCTCTAAGTTAACTGACTTGGCTGCGACCTGACCCTGATGAGAACTTTTTCCGAGGATGTTTTATTTTGGTGAAAGCCAGGTCTGACCTCAGCGTGGCCCGTCATCAGCTCGGCCCACTTCTGCCACTGCGGACACTTGTCTCTGTCGTCGAAGGTCGTCTCATTGGACGTCCAGCAGCACTGCTCGTGGCTGTACCAGAAGGCCGACAGACACACACCTTCCTTCAGGTCTGTCATCCAGTCCACCGCCAGGTCAATCACTCCGGCCAGCGTCCCTGGAGAAACCACAACACAAGGAACCCAGCCAGACCAGTGAGTGTGACTTCATATAGACTGACACTCAGTAGGGAAGTGCGAATGAGTACAATCAGTTGTTTTGTCTTCTTCTGACTGACCTGAGAGCAGTCCGATGAGCAGCATCACCACCCATCCTGACCAGGCGTCTAGCAGGCTCTTGATCAGCTCCCAAATGGACTCTTTACTCTTACTGGTGATCTGGTAGACAAACAACAAGGAGATTTTATTTATTAGAAAATAACTTACCCAAGGAAACTGCTAAATAAGAAACATCAACAACTAGAAAACCTGGTCAGACCTTGCGGTGGCGATCCGTGTCTCTGGATTTCTCCCTCAGCCAGTCGATGGTGTGGAAGTCTTCATACGTGCCCACGTCAGGAAAAGGCTCGTCCAGGAAATCCATCAGGTTTCCAGCTCCATTCATCTCCTCTGTGGGCGTGGCACTGCTGACACCTGGCAGAGGGCACGTCATCAGACTGGGCTGCCTCACTTTTGAACAACCCGAATAAATTCAGTTTAAATTAATATAAAAACACAGAACGTTGACATTTGAGAGGCTGGAAGTTGACAGTTCGTGTGGTTGAAATAAATGTAATTATTCCTCGATAATCAAATTGTTTCAGATTAGCTTTCTGGCGATCAACTAAGTAATTGATAAACTAATAAGTTTAAGTAGCAATTCTCATTACCTTTACTTGAGAAATAATGACAAGAGTAAGTATTTCTCTGACTTGGATGCAATCACCGATGCACAACTCTCGATATTGATGATTATGAGGGGAACAATGTGTGGATTATTAACTGGCGTCTTCACCCTTTCATTTTGCAGGATTGATAAATATTCTTTCATGGGTTAAAATCCTCCTGCTGCCGCCTGTAGCCTTTCATCTGCTATATTACACATCACGTCGTGTTGACCGGTGTTTAATCTACAACATCACAGCTACGAACGAGTTCACAGAATACAGCTTTAACATGAAACACTGCAGATCGGGTACGTCAGCGGTTACAGCTAGCTGTATCCGCAGGCATTAGCATCTTCTCCTCTAGCTACGTTAGCTCGATAAAGTCGTCTTTTACCTTCACCGGCCTCCATGTTTCAGTCCGTCCTGACGACCGCGGGTGGAAGATGTTCCTTTTAAAAATAATAACTTATTGAATGTCGACTTTGTGATGCATTTTAGCTTTGACACGAAGAGAAATACACAGATAGGAGACAGCGACAGAGTGCTTCCCACAATGCACCTGTTCTGTCAGACTCACGTACATCCATCAGCTCACGTTGTACCAGACGTGCGGCAAAGATCGTCTCTTGTACAGATGAACGGAAAATGGAGAAAAGAAAAGACTGTTCAGTTGGGTTGTGCTTTTTTACTTTTAAACTTTTATTTACAAAAGTCAAACATTTAGTGGTGATATTTTAATACGCTATAACATAATTCTAATACATGTAAAACATAGATAAATATCTCAAAAGAATGTATTGGTATTAAACCAGGTCTGTTACTGGCACAAAGTCACCTGTATTTCATGCAACCAAAGGTTACCCATTGCAAGAAAACACTGATGACTTCAGTTTACAGTAAATGAGGTATTTGAATGAGGAAAAGCTCAGAAATATAGTCGTATAAAGAGAGGAGTGAACAAGCAGAAAAAGGACCATTATCTCTTTGCATTACTTCATTTAAAATCTCAACTAAAACACTATACTCATATTGACATTTTTAAGATCATCATCTTGAAATAATTTACTGTTATCGTAACAACGTTTTCCCCTGATCACACCTTTGTTGCATCATTACATGGAGATATCATTATAGATCATATCATTATTCTCGGCCTTGAACTGAACATGCATCCCAGAACACAAATATCACAAAATACAAAAAGATAAATTAGACCGACTCACAATATTGCTATAACAGTTATGGCCTCTTTTGGTTTTCCACAATAAAAAAAACAATTTACCATGATCCCAACAGAACAATCTGATGTGTAGAAATGAATAATCTGCAGTATCTAAAGAACAAGAGATAAGGCATGATCTCCAGGTAATTGATAAAAAAACACTGCTGGCTGCTCTTGGATCTTCTTGTCTAACCTGGTGTCACAAACTATTGACCACACAGTAATATTTTCATCTAATGGTCACTAGAAGACGGTTTACTATAAGACCATAAAACAATGATTCCCTGATCAGCACATTACCACACTGACGACTGGGTCACCATATTTCAAACTGCTTGTTTTCCTTAAAGGGTGTTCTGTCCACAATGTTGTTCCTGAAGAGTCTAGAAAAATACCAAAGCAGAGAGAGCACACGTCACTCATTCAGCCAGAACAACATGAGTATAATATACTATCAACTGAACTCATCTAAGATTATGAATCACTTCTCTGTAAGCCTAGGAGTACAAACGTCTTCATAAAAGAAGGGTGCGCTAATTAATGTCGGCTCACCGCACAGCGTCAATGGAGGGGTTGATGGAGACCAGTTGGAGTAACATGTCAGTCGAAGCATCAGTGATCTTATTGTGAGTCAGACTGTAACGTGCACACAAACACAAACAGTGACACAGTGCTACATGTACTACTGTACATTATATCAGCTGGCTGCTGGTGTAGGCAGTGAAGGTGCTTACCACTGCACCACCATGCCAGCACATTTATACATTTTAGTCACGTGAACACGTGTCTTTACAGTCTTACACTCACTCCAGGACTTGTACTTTGTGCAGATGTGCGATGAGTGTGAGCAGCAGCTCGTCAGTGAGCTCACAGTGACTGAGGTCCAGCTCTGTCAACCCTTCAGAGAAGTCCAGCATCAGGGCCAAAGCTCCACAGGCCCGCTGATCCAGTGTGGTGTGACTGAGGTCCAGTTCTCCATCCAGGGCTCTACACAGGGACACTGCCCGTCTCAATGTGTCCCCCTCAATGTTCACAGGAACCAGGGACACCAGCTGGAGGAGGACAGTTTTACTGGCTCTAAACAAGAGAATCAGAGCAAATACCAGACTGTTAAGATGCATAAACATGAATGAAAACAAGCCTCTTCTCTGGTTTAGGTCATTTTGTGGTCTTTCCTACTTGAGGAGGACTCTGTCCAGGACAGGAAACAGCAGGTCCAGTCCGCTGTCCTCCACCTCACAGTCCTGCAGGTCGAGCTTTGTGTCCTGGTTGCTGTGTCTCAGGACGGTAGAGACGGCCCTGCAGTCATCACCAGTCAGACTGAGAGTCTCACTCTGCTGCTCCTCCAGCAGCTCCACACAGGTGGAGCAGGACAGATCCAGCCTGTGCTGCACAGTCCTGAGCAGGCTGACTGCTGCCCCCTGCTGGGCGTCAGAGGCAGCGCAGCAGCGGACAAACCTCAGCAGCAGATTCCTGTCGACACTGGTTGGAAAATCCATTCCAAAATAAAAAGTAAACATATAATTTCATTGATCGGTTACCAATATAATCTGCAGATTAACAAACACCACAAATAATATAAGTTAAAGGATAATTATATTTCTTTTGTCCTTCATTTTTTATCACTAATGACATCATAGAGCGAAGATCTGTCAACATTGTGACATCAGTAGCAAGCGTTGTGATTGGTCAGATGATCAGACCTTCATGTTAGACAAAACGAAGGCAAACAGTAAAATAATTACCCAAACTGTCCGCTGTAAACATCCATCACAGTTCCCCACTTCCTGCTTCAAATATGTCCAACTGTACTGACTGGAGCTCTGCACATACAGTTTTACTGACATTTCAAGGCTCACTTTCAGTGTGACCTCCACATGGTGGACTACAATGTTATTATTACTGAAAGAATGATGGACAAAACTACTAACAACCAATTAGTAATGAACCAGAATTATCTATTCAGTGTTGCCACTGTGGTGATGGCAGCTTGGTGAAGTAGCCGAAAGTGAAGCAGTCTAAGTATCTTGGTGTCACCAAAGATACTTTAAATTATTCATTTTTATGGAGCATTTAAGAAAATCACAGGTACAGCACTGAGAAACGAGCACTAATGTCTGACCTGAGTCGAGAAACTTTGTCCAGTGTAAAGAGGATGGACTTTATTTCCCCTGTTGGTATGGAGGTCCACAGGAGGTTCAGTTGAACTCTGTCACTGTGTTTGAGGGTGAAGATCAGAGCCGCACAGTCCACCAAGTCCATCTCTCTGCAGGTCAGGTCGATCACGTGATCCATTGACCTCAGTAAACTGGGTATCATGGGACGGGCACGAGCTTTATGGATCTCTCTGATGGCAGTCAACACAAAGTTGGGACAGGGCCTGAAAGCACGAAGTGTATTCACCGGGACGCTTTGATTAGCAATATAATTGACAAACTGCTGAAAAACAGAAGTGACAATAACACATTTACAAATGATTAAATAGGATCAGCTGTATGTCTGTATCAGGTAAAAGGTTAACTGATCACCTTTTAAATACAATCCTGTCCAGAAAGGGAAGCAGACGAGTGAAGCTCTCCTGTAGGACGCGGTTCTTCCTCAGGTTCACAGTGATGGTCTGAGCTGACGACTGCTGCAGCAGAGAGTGAAGAAGCTCCCAGTTCAGACAGCACGAGGTCAGGTCGCCACCAACCTTACTCAAGAAGGACAAGGTCAAGTCCTTGTCCTGGAGTTCACTGACGAGGGCAAGTAGCTGCTGGGAAACCTTCTCACTCAGTCTGCAGATACAAATATATGAATATATCTTAGAAAAGTAAATTATTAATACATTTTCATTCATTAGTGTGTGTTTATAAGGCTCAGGAAAGACTTTTACTTGATTGTTAAAGGGCCATCATGAAGCAGCAGAGGAATCAGACCCTGAGCAGGGACGCAGAACTCAGTCAGGTCTAACCGTCTGACTGCCCAGTATCTCAGCAGGGAAGCCAAACTACTGACAACCTTCAACAGTACTCTGTCTGATGGTTGGACTCTCTTTGGGGCAACAGAAAGCTCTTCAACAGCCAACGGACAGGCCACCCTGCCACTCCTTACCCATCGACAGAGCAGCAAGGCCATATCATTGGAAAGCCTGATAATCAACAGACAGAGAGAAAACATTCACCACTAACTGGACAAGGTGGTGTTACAAGAACAGAAGCCAGGAATTATATAAATGCAGACCTCAGACTGTGGAGTCGTGTTGTAAACCTAAGGAGGAGGGAGGCTGCTCTGACAGACAACTTTCTGAGTGTGAGGTTGAGATCCACATTAAAGCCACAAAGTCCAAGAACTCTCCCCGCAGACCGGCAGGTTTTCCTGCTCAAGTATCCTGTTAACAGCAGGGTGAAGCCCAGGAGCTGCAGCACAGAGACCAACTGCTCGGCCTCCTCTCTGGATCTCACAGAGATGATCGTACACACTCTCTGGAAGAACTCTGGATCACAGCTACAACACAACATTACAGATGAAGTGTGAAACAGCAAAGGCATACTGCATGACAAACCATCTAATGTACAGTGTCTTTCATCAAGGATTTCAGAAATTTAAAGGAAACACACACAGTAGGACGAAATCGTCTAATTGTATGTGTGTTATTAGCTGTGATAATATCCAACTATGTTAAAATACTGTTCATTGCTAAATAATTACTGAACTGACAAATGGTATTCAGCTCATCCACAATATGTTGGTTTGTAAATGACATTCAATTAACTTCTTTCAAAACACTGGAGATTACACTATGGAATTGTTTTAGAAACATTTTAATAATAGAAAAAGTAATCCACATATTATTATTAAATATACAGTATTTCTCTAACTTACCTGAGCTGTGAGATATAAGGCAGACACTGGAGGAAACTCCTCACTTCACTCTCTTCATGTGGGCTGCCTGTCAGCTCCACTGGTTTCTTCTCTGATTGGAGTTTCAGCACTTCCAGGAGGACGGAGGTCTTTCTCTGTGAGAGGTCTATGGACCAGACTGCAGGAGCTGACTGGACAACTGACTGTAATGATGGAAGGACACTCAAGCCTGTTTTAGTTTCATAGTCCTTCACGTGGGAGAATATATCCAGCAGGATATCACTCTGATAAATGCCATCATCATCATCATCATCATCCATGTATCTCTCATCAACAGGGAATGTTTTGTATCTGCACAGTGATGACAGCAGCTCCAGTGTCTTCTCTCCTGTCTCCTGTTCTCTCTCTGCTGCTGCACAGAACAGATTCCCAAAGAACTCTGCTTCACTTGAGAGTCTATACCAGGGAGATAAACTGGAACGAGAATTGAACATCTTGTTATAATATGATGTCGACAGCAGAAAAAGAGCCATGCCTTACTGATATGGAGTGTATCTACTAAAAGACTACAAATACCTGCCAAGGAGCATAAAACAGTCAAATCAACCAGCCTGAGATTCAAGTGACAATGCTTTGAACAGGGTTTTATGTGGATGTTGGAAGACTTTTACTGAATGAAATCCTTCACAAAATGTTTAAAGAACCAGGAAAGTCAGGCTACAGAGGTGTACCCTCACCCCTGTATCCACAGATTGTATGTTATACAGGAACATCACTCCTGAACCAACAGTGAGCTGCTGTAGATGTAAGAACACAAGTCCACAAATGTACACTGAAGTCATATGAAGTACAGTCCATTTACCTGAGCTGTGAGATATAAGGCAGACACTGGAGGAAACTCCTCACTTCACTCTCTTCATGTCGGCTGCCTCTCAGCACCACTGGTTTCTTCTCTGATTGGAGTTTCAGCACTTCCAGGAGGACGGAGGTCTTTCTCTGTGAGAGGTCTATGGACCAGACTGCAGGAGCTGACTGGACAACTGACTGTAATGATGGAAGGACACTCAAGCCTGTTTTAGTTTCATAGTCCTTCACGTGGGAGAACATATCCAGCAGGAAATCACTCTGATAAATGTCATCATCATCATCATCCATGTATCTCTCATCAAGAGGGAATGTTTTGTATCTGCACAGTGATGACAGCAGCTCCAGTGTCTTCTCTCCTGTCTCCTGTTCTCTCTCTGCTGCTGCACAGAACAGATTCCCAAAGAACTCTGCTTCACTTGAGAGTCCACACCAGGGAGATAAACTGGAACGAGAATTGAACATCTTGTTATAATATGATGTCGACAGCAGAAAAAGAGCCATGCCTTACTGATATGGAGTGTATCTACTAAAAGACTACAAATACCTGCCAAGGAGCATAAAACAGTCAAATCAACCAGCCTGAGATTCAAGTGACAATGCTTTGAACAGGGTTTTATGTGGATGTTGGAAGACTTTTACTGAATGAAATCCTTCACAAAATGTTTAAAGAACCAGGAAAGTCAGGCTACAGAGGTGTACCCTCACCCCTGTATCCACAGATTGTATGTTATACAGGAACATCACTCCTGAACCAACAGTGAGCTGCTGTAGATGTAAGAACACAAGTCCACAAATGTACACTGAAGTCATATGAAGTACAGTCCATTTACCTGAGCTGTGAGATATAAGGCAGACACTGGAGGAAACTCCTCACTTCACTCTCTTCATGTGGGCTGCCTGTCAGCTCCACTGGTTTCTTCTCTGATTGGAGTTTCAGCACTTCCAGGAGGACGGAGGTCTTTCTCTGTGAGAGGTCTATGGACCAGACTGCAGGAGCTGACTGGAAAAGAGGCCTCAGATTTGGAATGACACTTGAACGCCCCTCAGTCTCAGCATGTTGATAAAAGTCAAGAAGGATGTTATGTAAGTCAGTGTTAACAGAAAACAACGAGAGGAGCGTATTCACTACACTGTGAAAGCTTTCTCCTCCATGAAGTGCAGCTCTAAGGCATAAGTCCAGTAACAGCCGCTTTTCTTCCCTCTCCAGCGTCCCATGATACTGCTCCTGGTCCTGTAATCCTGGCCCTCTGCAGGTCCTCCTGAAGCTGCATGGTAACAAACACATGTATGAAACAGTACATGTTGTGTCAAACCGTATCAAACTAAAATCTCAGGGCATACAGTTGTAAACATACAGTCATGGAAAAAATTATTAGACCACCCTTGTTTTCTTCAATTTCTTGTTCATTTTAATGCCTGGTACCACTAAAGGTACATTTGTTTGGACAAATATAATGATAACAACAAAAATAGCTCATAAGAGTTTAATTTAAGAGCTGATATCTAGCCATTTTCCATGGTTTTCTTGATAATAACCAAAATCACTTAAGTTCTTACATCAATAGCTATGGCATTGTACTGCCAAAAACAGTGCTTTTAGGCATTCCATGTTTTCTTTTCTGTCTGTTTTAGTCACATGATACACACAGGAGTTAGTACTTGATTGCATAACCATTGTTTTTGATGACTGCAGCCATGCGTCTTGGCATGCTCTCCACCAGCTTCTGACATTGTTCTGCTGTCACAGCAGCCCATTCCTGTTGCACAAATTCAAACAAATTTGCTTTGTTTTTGGGCTTGTGGTTCTCCATTTTGAGTTTGATGATTTTCCACAGGTTTTCCATTGGATTTAGATCTGGTGATTGAGCAGGCCAAGGCATGGTTCGAATGTTCTGGTTCTCCATCCAGGCTTTAACTGACCTTGCCGTGTGGCAAGGGGCATTGTCTTGTTGGAAAATCCAGTCATTCGAGGCAGGAAAGAGTTTTCCAGCTGATGGAAGAAGACTGTTTTCAAGAGTAGCCCTGTACATGACCTGGTTCATTCGCCCTTCACACAATTGCATTTGCCCTGTTCCACCCATACTGAAACAACCCCAGATCATCACTGATCCACCCCCATGTTTTACTGTAGGGGCAAGACAGTCTGGTTTGTAGGCTTCTCCAGGCTTCCTCCTAACCATTAAGTTGGCTGGAGTGGGCATCAACTCAAAATTGGATTCATCACTGAAGAGAACCTTAGCCCAATCATCAACAGTCCAATCCTTGTGATCCCTAGCAAAGAGTAACCGGGCCTTCCTCTGCCTTTCGTTGATGAAGGGCTTCTTCCGTGCCCTGTGTGACTTCAGACCAGCTTCAAGAAGTCGGTTTCGAACTGTCCTTGCCGAACAAGTCACAATTTTCGACAGTGCCCACTCATTTTTAAGCTCCTTGGAGGTCTGACGACGATTCCTGACACAGGAACGGATGAGTGCACGGTCATCTCGTGGGGTAGAAAGACGTTTCCTGCCTCGACCAGCTAGCAATTTGGTGGTACCATGTTCGTCTTGTTTTTTCTTGGTGTAATGAACGGCTGTCTTGGAGATCTTCAGTTTTTTGGCTACCTGTCTCTCACTCATGCCATTTTCCAGCAGTGCCAAGATGGCTGCCTTTGTGGCTTCACATAATTCTTTTGTTTTAGGCATTATGTGAGAGCTGACAACTTCTGAGTTGTGCTACGGCTTGAATGTTAGCAGGAAACCAACCCAGGCCTTTGCATGTGCAGTGCTGCTTATGACATGAAATGGCCTCTTATATACCCTGGGAATACAATTAAGCTTAAGCATGTCAAATAGGACATAAAGTATTATGTAATCAGCTGCATTTTTTGTCGTGTTCATTGTATTCTTCAGGTAATATACCTTTAGTGGTACCAGGCATTAAAATTAACAAGTAATTGAAGAAAACAAGGGTGGTCTAATAATTTTTTCCATGACTGTATATACTGTCAACACTGTGACGATGTTAGATATAAAGGGGAAGGGGAAAACCATCTGGGTGGCACCGCAAGAGACAAAAGTTCAGATTCATCCTGCACAATGAGGCCTGTCTGAATTTGCAAAGTTTAGTTCTGAACTTCATTAGTAGTTTACGATTCCCAACTCATTGTACTATACTGCTTCACCTGATCACTGCAGACCATGTGAACTCGTTCTTCAGTTCAGCAGCTTTTCTCTCATAATTTCTGCTGTGCGTTAAGGCTGAGTGTCCACCCTCTGTCACACAGTCAAGACTTTACTCCTTTAAGTCAGCCACAAAAACAAGATTTCTGAATAGAATGGATGTAGAAAACACCCTCTCAGAGATTTTTTCACTCAGTAACAAGTTAATTATCTGAAAACTGGCTCAAATTTGGTGAGTTAAAAATCTTTTACCATTATTTCTCTTTGTAATATTTAGTTTTAGAGGCAGTGATAGCCTAATGAAGTCTCTCCCCCTCCTCACCTAAAAATAAGGATTTCCATTTCAACATTGACGGTTATGTGTATGATTCAGCATTACAGAAAAACAAAAGCTACATACGTGAGTGAGCTGATGTATGGCAAAGCCTGTAAGAGGGACTCGCACAGACTTTGGCAGACAGGAGTTGTCCTATCCCAGTGGAGGCAGACATTGACTTTTGTAGAGATCTTCTGCATGACTTTTACTGCTCTTTCAAACAGCTGTCTTTTACCCTCAACTGGAAGGTGCAACTGATTTCCATCAAGTCCAAGTAATCTGATGTGGTCCATCTGCCCTTCACTGAGAAGGAAACTCTTCCACAGCTGGCGTGGGAGAGGGTCACACCTATCATTTGAAAAATAACCAGAGATCATTTGTTCATTATAAAAGTAATAGAGTAGAGTAACAGTTAAGTATTATTATTAAAACGGTTGTTCAGGTAAATAAGCTACAGCAGAAGTACCACACTTTATTTCCCTGAATAATTTCCAATACATTTTTACACCATCTATTCTATTCACCATTCTATTTTGTCATCCTCATTGCCTCTTATTAATTAATAGAAATTAGTGGTTACACATGAAAAGTACATATTTCGTAACCTAAGTAATGTGACACTTAAAACACATGCTCACACATACCATTGGACATTTTGAAGGCATCCAAATAGTAGTCTCATTCCTTGTTCTGACACCATGACGTCCTCGAGGTTCAGCCGTACTTTCCTCTCCTTCGACTGAGCGACCACATAGGCCACAGCACAGCAGGGGTAAGGATCGAGAGTCTCTCTACTGAGATCAAGATGATAGTTCAGTTTGTCCAGAAAGTAGATGCATGCCTCAGGACACTGGGACTCATACAAGCACTGGCATAAGAACAGTATGTCCGCATCAAGCCCACTGTCCTCAGTGTCAGCCTCATTGTTCTGACACAGACACAGGGAAAATGTGGCTATTAGTTCCTCGAAGAACCAGTTGGATGTATTCTTGAGCTCCTCAGCTGGAACCAGACACTTCATCAAACTAGGGTTTTTCAGATTCAACAATCGACACGTGAAAGGGATCAGATGTTTCATGTGTTTCATCTCCTCAGTGAGGCATTGCTGAAAAACATCCTTGATTTTATCTGGATTCTTCAAAAGCCACAGTGCTGCAAAAAACTCCTGCATTGTGTAATGGAGAAATGCATATGTGGTTATTGTCTCAGTGTGGGCGACTTTGATATCAAGTGGTTTCAGGAAGGACAGGACACAGTTGTCTTGAAAGGGCAGGTTTGTCAAGTTCACAGTTTTTCCTTCAGCTGCATGAAAAGCAACCGCAGCCAAAGACAGTATCTCCTCCCTCGTGTCACTGATGAAGGAATTTAGATGTTTGTTTTTTGTTTTGTTGCTGTTTGTTTGAAGGCAAAAACGAGCAATATTGATGTATATTTCCGTCACAGTGCATGGCTGTGGAGAGTCCTCTGGTGTCTCAGATGACAGGCAGGCAGCCACCATCAGTGCATACACTGGGACATGGCAAAGAGTGAACAACTCCAAGTTGCTCAAAACCTTCTTCTGTTCTTCGCCTAGCATTGCAGCTAAGTATGTTTTTATGGTCTGCTCACTAAAGCCTTTCACTTCCACTCTGAGAAAGTCCCCAGAAAGAAAGTCTTCTTCATCATCCGGTCTGCAAGTGATGATGACCTTGGCATTAGGTAGTAGGTCCTTCTCTACAAGTCTCTGTACCACTGCTAAAGAGAGGTCTGTGATTCCATCAAAAATGACTGTAACATTGTCAGAGTTCCTCTTTATGTCCTGTAAGACCTCTTCTTTGCCTTCATCTGGTTCACTGAACACACTGAAAAGAAGATCCTCCAAGCTCATGGCCGTCGTGATGTGGGATGTTTCTCTCATGTCAAAGTAAAACATGTAATCAAGCTCCTTGTTGTGTCCTTCTGCCCAGAGTTTCAACATTTCGTGAGTGAGTGCTGTCTTTCCAATTCCAGGCTTACCAACTAAAAGTATGTTTTTATCCATTTTCAGCAGGTCACTGGGGGAAATGTCTGGTTTGTCCTCAGGGATGTATGTTCTTAGCTTTTTAGGTCGACCCATCTTGCTTTTCTTGCACTTAAGTTTCTTTATTTTAGAGGGAGAAACACTTCCTTGTGTGTCTAATACGAGTGCAGTGTACGACAGATCAGGCTTGTTGTTTCCTTCAAACAGATTTTTGTTTGCCATCCAAAACTTCTTTGATATGTTTTGTGCCTTTAACTTCAGCTTTTCCTGATATCGGTGGCACAGACTTGGGCCTGAAATAAAAACAACAGTGAGGAAATAAATATACTATGAATGAACTGCGCATTAAAGTGCATTATATCAAATCAGCGCATCAAAGATAAATAATATAAATGTGACACACTATCAGTCAGAATTCTGTTTTAAAATACCTTGTAAGCGGTTTATATTCATTTGTGAGTCTTCCTCGAAAGAAAAGCAGCTGATCCAGTGGTGCGGGTCGAACTCCTTGGTCTCAGTAGAAGGTTCTCTCTCTCTCTCTGGGAGAAGGGATGGACTCCCTAAGGTCCTCTCCCTCGTCATGTAGATAATCCTGAGGAACTTGTAGCAGGCTACATTCCCCTTTTTTATGACTGAGTCCAGTATTTCTCTGGTTTTCTCGTAGTCATCACTCATTGCCTTTATTTTGTCGGCTTCTTCCTTACTTTTGTAAACTTCTTGCAGATACAAGTTATCCACAATCAATGAGAGATCCTTTAATTTTCCCACAAGGTGGATTCTGGCACTCTTGACGTAATGTAAGGCAGTCTGTGTTGTACAAGCCATGTTTTCTGACTTGTGTGTGTTCTGCACACAGACCCAACTTCAATGATCTGGAGAACAAAACAGACCAGGTTAAATAAAATGGTGTCAGCATCTAAAGAGGGTAGGGAATCTAAACATTCCTGAGATTTGGTCCTTTTTGGTCTCATGTCTCACATTTCCAGATCTATCTCCACAGCTTTTGCCTCAGTGGCACAGTTCCCTTTCTTTTCTGTTGCAAGATAGAATAATGACAGCCGAAAGTTTTAAATCTAGAAAAGGCCTAGATTTGTTACAGATAAGTGTAAGGAGCTTAATACAAGCTCATATCCTAGATTATGTAAAAATTATGGTTTCTCAATGTTCTGCTTTTAACTGGAACATGCTTAAAGAAATCTGTGCCAGACTCACATGTAAAATGGATCAAATATATCCAGGGCAGACGACTACAGCAGGGGGGAGTTGGTATCAATGTTAAATCATGCTGCACGTTTCCTTTATTGAATAGTGTTTCTCTATCAAAACATCCAAAGTAATTCATTCTTACTGATTGAGATATATCATCTTTCAGCAGCAGCTTCTACCTCCCTTTAGCGTTCCGATTTTTGCTTTCTCCCTCCTTTGACAATAGTCATTATTTGTGATGTCAATCTTTAGAACAGATCTTTTTCTGAACCAACCAGACCAAATTGTAAAAACACTGAAAATAATCTGAACTTATTCTCTGTAACAGGGATAAGAACTCAGCTCTAGTGGAGTCCAGTGGATAACCATCCCAACCTCCAGGGATCCCTTTTAACCCTCTTGGAAACTATGTTTTAATTCTGAAAATGTCTATTTTATTCAAGATATAGGTGACTTTTTAGATGTTTGGATCCCACTTCTTCATCACAGAGCCCATATTACTTTCATTTATTTCTGGTGAAATCTCAAATGTATAGAAAGATAAGTTGTTTAGACATATTGGTAGCATCCATCTGTAAACAGATAACACAGTCTGAGATTGTGCACTTGACATATATCTTTTTATTTATTTTTACCTTTGGCATCTTTTACTCAGCTACAGTATTTATTGTTCGTTTTATTTTTATTATTTGAAATAGCTTTATTTGTTGTGTCTCCCATTTTCTCATTTTGGTTTTGTTGGTAATATTTCTACTTTTGTAACTTCCTTTTTGAATATTGTGAGGCACATAGCATTGCATCTTTTTGTATGAAATGTGTTTATCATTTTTTTAATTAACTTAAACAAAAGTGCATTTATATTGCTTTAACAAAGAAGACAGAGACAGCAAAACAAGTAAAAATGATTTAGGCCTCGACCACACTGTACACAGACACATGCAGACTGTATATCAGAGAGACACATACACAGAGGCCTCAAAGTCTCCACTGATGATAGACTCCATCAGCCTTTGGCACGTGATTGTCCTGATCACAAGAAGAAGACAAAAATCACAAAATACCATCAAGTCAACAGTGGTAGAGAGTTCCAACAGTACCAAACCAAGGTGGCCTCATCAGGTCGTTGGTGGAGCCATATGCAGCCTGAGAATGAGACCCAGAGGCACTACTCAAGGCTCAGCAAGTACTTTCATCTCTACTATATAGTGGTTTAAAGTTAATATTCTCCTGAAAAGACAGTAGACTTATCCCTTTTGGGTAAATCTCTTGGTACGAAGTAGTAGAACTATTGGAGAAAGCTGTTTGCTCCCTCCCACTGGGTCTTCACCATAAGTGTAAACTAGAGTGATATTTAATTGAATTACACCTAAAATAGAATACAGGACAATGTACATTTAAACATCTAAAAATATTAGATAAAAAAAATAGAAAAGTAGAAGAAAACCCTTTAGTTTTGGAGCTAACGTTAAGTTAGTTGGCTACAGCTACTTTTGCTAACAGCAACACAAAGTTAGCTAACGTTAGCTAACTTATCACGTAAAAATAAACTAAAAATACTTACAAATATATGATTTACTTCAACTTAGCTAGTTTTCTCTTCGACGGAAGAAAAAGAGCCCATTTAGCTCTCATATAAATGTCTTCATTTAACACTAACACCGTGAGTTTTTGCCGTTACCGTTTCCGTTACTGTCAAATTCAGTTACTCACATCCGCTATACTCCTTTCAAAATAAAGTAAATCTGCCCTAACAGGAAGTGACCAAATGAAAAGCAACAAAACCAACAGTTTTGTCCAGTTCAAACTCTGTTGAGATGTTGGAGTAATTCCCTGCTGTCTGCACAGAGATGAACACGTTTTCAATCAGTAACCACTTCGGATAGCGCTGGGATGTTATAATAAACATAATTAACATCAACACTTAATGCAATGATGAGTGGAAACAAAATGACAGGCCTGTATCGTCTCTTCCTCACCTCCAGAAACACCTTCTGAAAGTGTCACAACCTACCTTTCAAAGTCACAGCTCTTCGTTTACCGACCTTTATATCACAGCGTTCACTGCGTCCAGACATCGCAGAGTTTCTCTTCCCTCAGTGAAGTTCAGTGGGTCTCTGTCTGTGTTAGGAGGTCGAACATCTTGTAAATCCAACTGGACAGCCTGACTGAAGACATCCTGGTCTGTCTTAGTTTCACTTTTGCTGCATAACCCGCATGAAGAGGAACTCTCAAAGCTCGCAGGACAGCCACAAGATGCCGCTAATGGACCAGAAAACTAAAACTGACAGACGAAATCCAGGCTCGCATCAAGACTGCAATCTAAAACAGAAGCCATCCTGTCCTTATAATTGTGTTTTGAGGCTCAGATCCTTGAATCAATATGTTGCATGGGGAATTTAAGAGAAGATGTCAATGACGCTGCTGTCACCATGACGCTCCATCCTCAGGTCACATGACACAACACTTGCAATACTAATGACGCTCCCATCAGTCACAGCTACACGTTGTCTTTCGTGGTTAATAGCAAATGTCATTCTTTGATTAATGTTAATATTAGTAATATTATCTCTGGATCAATCTGCCATTTAAAAAATAAAAAAAATAAAAAAGACATCTCTCCTGCAGAAGCTCTGTAATTTGTTTTACATTAAAAAAAAGTATCTAAGTTGGTGAGAAAGTTATAATTCAGATTGTCCAGAAAACAGTGGATCCATCTTCAGCAAATGAATCAAACCGCTTGTCATGAAGGTTTGATATCTTGTGTACAGGATTTTGAACAAAACAAATGAATATAACGAGTCAAAAGTAATAAATAATCAAGCATTCTGGATTGTTTTGGTGACATAAATCCCTGTTGTTAAAGTGTCACTTTGCCCTTTTTCAAGTCAAGCCTGAGCTTGCAGAGTAAGTGGGCGGTCCTGCTGGGTGAGTCTGACCAGAGGGCAAAGTCCCCCCTCCTGCATGAGCAGATCCTTCCCTCAGCAGCAGCAGCAGCAGCAGAGACAACCTGTTGGAAGACAGAGACTGAAAACCCAGAGACCCTTTCAGTCCGGCTCAGAGGAGATGGCGGAGAGGAAAGCCGTCTTCTTCAGCTTCTGGGGAGTGGCTGTCTCTTCCAGACCTCATGCTGTTTTCCACAAGTTGGAGGAGTTGCATAACCTGCCAGGGTAAGGAGTCCGTGACGACACCTCTGCACTGTAAAAAACAATGTTGTGTTTGGTAGGCAGTTGGATTTGGTGTCCAGATCAAATGAAATGTATTATTTCTAAAAGCTCTCATGCATCCGACATGAAAATGCATAACATAACTAAACAATCTGTCCAAGCAGGAAAGTCATTTGACTAGAGTGTGGAGATGTGGCAGGGTTTGATAAATCTTGATGCAAAGCAGAACGAGTCTGTGATTTTTTTTCAGTGCGTCAGTGGAAACAGTACAGCTACAATACAAGAAACCACAGTGTGAATCTTCTGTCACTCTTCAACTCACTGTGCAGTTGTGAACACGATTAGATGGCAGGTGCACATGTTACATGGCCAAAAGTAAATGGACACCTGAACCGCAGAATGGCAACTTAAGATCCATGCTGAATTTCAGCACTACTCTGCCTCCACACTCCTCCATGATTCAGCAGTATACAAGATTAATCAGTTACAGAAGAGATTTTCAACATTGCTTTTGTGTTACAGGGATCACAGTTGTTGTCCTAACCCTGATAGTTTTAATTTTGTATTGTATATTTTATATAAAGTAGTTCAAACTAGTTGACTGTATATAAAGTAGTTCAAACTAGTTAACTGTATATAAAGTAGTTCAAACTAGTTAACTGTATATAAAGTAATTAATACTAGTTAACTGTATATAAAGTAGTTCAAACTAGTTGACTGTATATAAAGTAGTTCAAACTAGTTAACTGTATATAAAGTAGTTCAAACTAGTTGACTGTATATAAAGTAATTAATACTAGTTAACTGTATATAAAGTAGTTCAAACTAGTTAACTGTATATAAAGTAGTTCAAACTAGTTAACTGTATATAAAGTAATTAATACTAGTTAACTGTATATAAAGTAGTTCAAACTAGTTGACTGTATATAAAGTAGTTCAAACTGTATATAAAGTAATTAAAACTAGCTAACTGTATATAAAGTAGTTAAAACTAGCTAACTGTATATAAAGTAGTTCAAACTAGCTAACTGTATATAAAGTAATTAATACTAGCTAACTGTATATAAAGTAGTTAAAACTAGTTAACTGTATATAAAGTAGTTAAAACTAGCTAACTGTATATAAAGTAATTAAAACTAGCTAACTGTATATAAAGTAATTAATACTAGCTAACTGTATATAAAGTAGTTAAAACTAGCTAACTGTATATAAAGTAATTAAAACTAGCTAACTGTATATAAAGTAGTTAAAACTAGCTAACTGTATATAAAGTAATTAAAACTAGCTAACTGTATATAAAGTAATTAATACTAGCTAACTGTATATAAAGTAGTTAAAACTAGTTAACTGTATATAAAGTAGTTAAAACTAGCTAACTGTATATAAAGTAGTTCAAACTAGCTAACTGTATATAAAGTAATTAAAACTAGCTAACTGTATATAAAGTAGTTCAAACTAGCTAACTGTATATAAAGTAATTAAAACTAGCTAACTGTATATAAAGTAGTTCAAACTGTATATAAAGTAATTAATACTAGTTAACTGTATATAAAGTAATTAAAACTAGCTAACTGTATATAAAGTAGTTAAAACTAGCTAACTGTATATAAAGTAATTAATACTAGCTAACTGTATATAAAGTAATTAAAACTAGCTAACTGTATATAAAGTAATTAATACTAGCTAACTGTATATAAAATAATTAAAACTAGCTAACTGTATATAAAGTAGTTAAAACTAGCTAACTGTATATAAAGTAATTAAAACTAGCTAACTGTATATAAAGTAGTTCAAACTAGCTAACTGTATATAAAGTAGTTCAAACTAGCTAACTGTATATAAAGTAGTTAAAACTAGCTAACTGTATATAAAGTAGTTCAAACTAGCTAACTGTATATAAAGTAATTAATACTAGCTAACTGTATATAAAGTAGTTAAAACTAGTTAACTGTATATAAAGTAGTTAAAACTAGCTAACTGTATATAAAGTAATTAAAACTAGCTAACTGTATATAAAGTAATTAATACTAGCTAACTGTATATAAAGTAGTTAAAACTAGCTAACTGTATATAAAGTAATTAAAACTAGCTAACTGTATATAAAGTAGTTCAAACTAGCTAACTGTATATAAAGTAATTAAAACTAGCTAACTGTATATAAAGTAGTTCAAACTGTATATAAAGTAATTAATACTAGTTAACTGTATATAAAGTAATTAAAACTAGCTAACTGTATATAAAGTAGTTAAAACTAGCTAACTGTATATAAAGTAATTAATACTAGCTAACTGTATATAAAGTAATTAAAACTAGCTAACTGTATATAAAGTAATTAATACTAGCTAACTGTATATAAAATAATTAAAACTAGCTAACTGTATATAAAGTAGTTAAAACTAGCTAACTGTATATAAAGTAATTAAAACTAGCTAACTGTATATAAAGTAGTTAAACTAGCTAACTGTATATAAAATAATTAAAACTAGCTAACTGTATATAAAGTAGTTCAAACTAGCTAACTGTATATAAAGTAGTTCAAACTAGCTAACTGTATATAAAGTAGTTAAAACTAGCTAACTGTATATAAAGTAGTTAAACTAGCTAACTGTATATAAAGTAATTAAAACTAGCTAACTGTATATAAAGTAGTTAAACTAGCTAACTGTATATAAAGTAATTAAAACTAGCTAACTGTATATAAAATAATTAAAACTAGCTAACTGTATATAAAGTAGTTAAAACTAGCTAACTGTATATAAAGTAGTTAAAACTAGCTAACTGTATATAAAGTAGTTCAAACATTGCGGTCACATTGTTGTATTGGTACTTTTAATTGAAGTAAAGCATCTGAGTACTGTATATAATCTGTGGGATCATACTGAAGGACCTTGATGTATTTTTAACCTCATTTTGTTGACATGCTTCTTTTTCATGTCTTTAGTCGTGTTGTTTCTCTGTGGTTTTCAGCGGGTTTCTGTCCAGTGTGGCGTCCCACAAGGACAGTGCCATGAGCCGGGCGGAGAGAGGTGAGATGACGCTTTCTCAGGTGGGTGAGGTCAAAATAATCTACTATTGATTTACTATTTCACCTGTCTTCTGTACTCACTGGTCCTGATGGGGCCTGAATATGTTGTGTCCTTAGATGGACCCCTTTACTGCCTCCTTCATCCCTGAAACTCTGTTTACTGACTGCGTGTGTGTAGATGATCCCAGCGTTCGAGGCGGAGTGTGTGAAGGAGGCCCGGGTCAAGGGTGTCACTCTGCCGTCTGATTGGTCAGTCAGAGGTCTGCTGGAGGAGCTCAGAGAGGCGATGATGGACGTCCAACCAGCTGTGCTGAAGACAGCTGCCAGTCTGCGTCACAGTGGTACAGCATCAACACATCTGTAAACAAAACACAAACAGCTGTGGTGGCCAATAGCAGGGTGATGATCTGATTCTACTTCTCCATCCCATCAGGGTTGCTGACAGCTGTGCTGGCCAATCACTGGCTAGATGACAGCGTGGCTGGAGACGGTCCAGCCCGCCTTCTCTCTATGCTGGGTGGCCATTTTGACCTGGTCCTCCAGTCCTGTCGCTCAGGTCACAGGGTCCCCGAGTCCTCCATGTTCAGCTCAGCTCTGCAGCACCTGGGAGTGACATCACAACAGGTAGAGGACACACACATATAACTGTATCCTGGAAAGACTCAAGGACAACCAGTCAGCTGTCTGTCTTATTTCAGGCTCTGTGGTTGGATGCAGAGGAGGAAGGTGTGAAGGCAGCAGAGGGAGCGGGGATGAAGGCCATCTTGGTGGAAAATCTGGACGACGCTCTGGACAAACTGGCCAACTTCACTGGAGTTCAGGTGTGGACCAGAACAATTTGATCTACTGTTAGAGGAAGATAAACAGTGACTGGACATGTCCATATGTCAATGAGCTGAAGAGCGAGACGAGCTTCTGACCGACATGTTTGCTTGATGAACGTCACCTGTTTTTCTTTTTCACAGTGTGAATTTTGTCCACATTTCATTTAGCTTTCCCACATTAATCAGATTCAATTAGCTTCGGTTTTTTCTCCCGGTGCAATGGGAACCACTGCCCCCCAAAATGTCAAAATTTGCAAGACAAAAAGTTGAATGCAGCCTGTAATGTAATGAAATGTAATGCAGAAAAAGAAAATCAAATGAATGTGAAACACAGTACCGGCTGACGCCAGAGGAAAGGTCATGTGGTTACATCCTCACACAGCTGTTGTGCTAACATTAGCATGGTGACATGTTTATGTGTTTCAGGCTGTTAGGGCAGAGAGTCCTCCACCATCCTGCAGCCCTGATGAAGTGTCTCATGGATACGTCACCATCAGGGTAATGATCTGCATCAGTGTCACCTGTAAACACAGTTGAAATGTTGTTTTCTCGTGACATTAATGATGGTTCCTGTCTGTCTGTGTGTCAGCCGGGTGTGAGGACTCACTATGTTGAAATGGGCTCAGGTCCACCAGTTCTGCTGTGTCACGGCTTCCCTGAGAGCTGGTTCTCCTGGAGGTACCAGGTAATGTGTTCATGTGTCAAACAGGATGTATTACTAAAAGTGAGCAGTAAATAAAATATATATTGTCTCTCTGGTAGATCCCAGCCGTGGCAGCAGCAGGGTTCAGGGTGTTGGCTCTGGACATGAAGGGATATGGAGAGTCCACAGCGCCCCCAGGTGTGTGTGTGAGTGTGTCAAAGTTAAAACCAAAAAACCCTGCTTGTACTCACTTCATCAGCTGTGTTCTCACCTCATTAACTGTCCTCTTTTCCACTGACAGACATAGAGGAATATTCTCAGGAGCAGCTTTGCAAGGTGCAAACTCAGCAACACACAGCCAGATGTTTAAAGACACACACACGAGGTGTTGAGGATGAGTGTGCTCCTCCACATGACATCATTGTTATACATGGTTTTATATTATATAACGTAAAGCACACC
This sequence comes from Enoplosus armatus, assembly GCF_043641665.1. Classification (NCBI taxonomy): domain Eukaryota; kingdom Metazoa; phylum Chordata; class Actinopteri; order Centrarchiformes; family Enoplosidae; genus Enoplosus; species Enoplosus armatus. The sequence goes on along the minus strand of NC_092203.1, from coordinate 11,452,458 downwards.
ATTTCCCAAAGGCATAGTTTTTAGGTGAATAAATGTAGTTTAATTATACTTAACGGACCCTTTAATGAAAACATGGTTGTATGTTACTTTTCACAGTAAGTCATGTACTATTTAATTATGTTAAATGCCATCAAATATGTTTTTCTCTTTTTTTCTCCAGGATTTAATCACATTTCTGGACAAAATGGTGAGTAATAACACATGACACACACTCTTACCTCAGCAGCACACAGAAGGAATGTTAAATGAAACGATGAGGAGTTAATGGAAGCTCACAGGGACAGGGACAACACGCTGCAGAGACAGATGGTTGTCTCACTGATGGACAAAATCTGTTTCTATATAACATCTTCTCTCTGTCCCCTCTCCAGTGGATACCACAGGTCACCCTGGTGGGTCACGACTGGGGCGGCTTTCTGGTGTGGACCATGGCTCAGTATTACCCTGAGAGAGTCAGGTGAACACACACACACACACACACACAGACTCAGTGATGCTCCTACATACCTTGACTGTAAAATGTGTTTGTTCTTGTGTGTGAAGGGCGGCAGCGTCTCTGAACACTCCTCTGTTCCCGGCCGATCCCTCTGTTAGTCCTGCAGAGAGACTGAAGGCCGTTCCCATATTTGATTACCAGCTCTACTTCCAAAAACCTGTAAGTCTGCCTGCAGCATGCTAACACACGTTATATATCTAGTTTAGTTCATCTGAACACAAGGGAAACACAAGGGGAAGCTGTGCTCTACAGACACAAGATACACAACAAGGCTTTCAATCTGCACCACAACACAAACCGTGCACGTATGTGTGTCGCAGGGTGTGGCGGAGGCCGAGCTGGAGAAAGACTTGGAGAGAACGTTCAAGATTTTCTTTTCCAGCAGCGGTGAAGCAGTGAGTCGACACACACGCGTGTATCCAGTCTGCACAGGTAGAACACTCTCCTTCATGTCACAGAATAAAGGCTGTTTCTGTCTTTTTCTTCAGGCGAAGCGACCTGCTATCAGCACTGCAGGAGTCTGCGCTCGAGGTGAGACTCCACCCAATAATATCTGTTTTACAGACACTTCGAGGAGCTCATTAAAAACACCAGCAAGTACTGACACGTCCTGTTACAGGCGGCCTGTTTGTGGGTCTGCCGGAGCAGATTCCCAGGAGCTCCATGCTGACGGAGGCCGACCTGCAGTACTACGTCAGCCAGTACAAAGAGCCGGGCTTCAGGTGGCACACATTCAACAGAAGACACATTCACTTGGAAAGATCTGCAAATATTTGAGTCACATCAATAGTTTTAGTTAGTCTTTAAGAACTTTGTAGGCCAAGTGATTCAAGGATACGTTGAGAAAATAATCAGCAGATTCATTGATAAAGAAAATCACATACATACCACCATAATCTACTTAATAAATCAATGTTGCTTAAAAAGTAAATAGCATTACACTCCAGTGAGTCAGTAATCGTCTTGTGTTTGTTTCCCAGGAGGCAGCTGAATTGGTATCGTAACGGGGAGGCGAACTGGAGGTGGATGTGTTCTCGTCCCGCTGGAAAGGTTCGTGACAGAGGCCAACATCTGAAACAGACTTTGGTTTGTTTGTCTATAAATACACTAAGACTGGGTTTCCTGGAATTCTGTAAGGCACACAAACATCCTGGAAACAGACAAATCAGCCGCACGTGTCCTGGAATGCAATGAGTTGTCCTGGACGACACAGGATAAAAAGATCTCCAACGGAGAAATCCACCTTTGCCCCCCCCAAAAAGTGACATCACTATGAATTTGTGTTTTCATCAGACAACTTAAAGTCAAGTTTCCTGTCTGACTTCCTGTCTGTGGCTCTCAGCTCACAGCCCATTGGGTCCTACTGAAGACGTGGAAACAGCTGCTCACTGTAGCTCTTATCAACCAAACAGGAGGAGATGTGTCAATCACCGTGTGTGTGTGTGTGTGTGTGTGTGTTAGCTGCTGATGCCTGCACTGATGGTGACCGCAGGTAAAGACCAGGTTCTGCTGCCGGCCTTCTCCAAGGGGATGGAGGACTTGGTGAGAAAAACAGCAGCATGACAATCAATCAGTCCTTCCTGATTATAGATTATTGGAAACGAATCTGAATCTGTCTCTGCAGATCCCCAACCTGAGGAGAGGACACATCGAGGAGTGCGGACACTGGACTCAGATGGAAAGGCCGGCTGAGACAAACAGCATCCTGATATCATGGCTTAAAGAGACACACCAGGAGGCTGGAGGCGTTACCATGGCACCCAAACTGTGAGGAAGGAAGGAGCGGGAAAATTTGAGCAAAATAAAAAGTTCCTCTCGTGTTGTTATCGTCTCATCTTTCATGTCATTGTCAACTGAATATTTCACCCTCCCTTTATGGGAATTATGATGGACATTTTTCACATTTTTAGACTAAACGTCAGATACTTAATTGCAGCGTAACTGATAATGAAAATAATCCTTTTTTGTTCAGGAATGGAGGATGAAAACTAGTTAAAATGGGAGTATTTATTGAAGCAGCAGGAGTCTTTAAACATGGAGAACGTTTCGTTGAATAACCTGACGGATGTTCTGTTCATCTGGTTAAAAAGGTTTCCATCCAAACATGTGAGGAAGGTTGCAGTCTCATCCTCACTCCGCACAGATCTGATGTGTTCAGCTCTTCACTTTAAGTCACATCCTTCCACTTTTCCACTGGCACTGCTCATAAAGGAGGATGTGAACACGCTCAAAGCCAATCAAAACCAAAAGCTTGAAATGTTATTCCAGGTTTATTTAAGTTAAAGCAGAACACTGTGAGAGGAGAGAACTCAAACTATCATTTGTTACAAAGAGAGAAACTAAATAATCCACAAACAAATAATGATTTTTTTTTTGTTAAATTTTAGCAAGTAGCATCAATTTCTGGTTTAAAAACATTTTGATGAAAAGAAAAAATCACACAAGAACAATATAAAATAAACAACATTTCAGGAGGATATTCTTCTCAAACATGATTTGTAAAATTGTTTGGTGAAAAAATATTTTTTACAAAATGTTATGAAAGTAAAGTCATAATGTAAAAGTTTTAAGACTTTTTTCGTGTAATATTATGAGCTTTTTAAAAGTCATGACAAAATATTGCAACTTTAAGCGTAAGAGTCAATGTACACATGTGAGCTACCTAATCCAAAGTTTAATAAAAACGACGAGGCATCATGGAACCTTCCTCCTGAGATCAGCAGAGCAACGTCGCCCTCCAGTGGTTGAGAGGAGAACTGGTTTCACAGCTTTTTCTCCTCAAACAGCTTCTTCCAGGCAGGCATGATGTGTTCATAAATCCTCTCTATCTGTGACACACACACACACACACACACTGGTTTGATATAACTGCAGAGGCATTTTATGAAAGACTGCTGTTGAGATGATATTTCACTTATCGAGCAGTCACAGAGTAAGAGACAAAGACTCCGCCCGCCGACCTGCTCAGACTTCTTCACTCCGTATCTGAAGAGCGTCGCCTGGTGCTCGCTGTTATGAAACAGGATGTCGAAGGTCACCTCTCGCCCCATCAGGTCGTCAATGGCCGGCTTCACCACGCCGTGGAAGTCTCTGGCCGAGAACGAGTCGTCCAGCATGTTGCTGACCTGCGACGCGTCAAAGGGAGATTCATCAAGACCACAGAGACTCACTGATGACCTTTTATTAGTTATTACATGTTTACCTTGTATCTTTTCCCCAGCAGCTCCAGTGGATCCAGCTTGACCTCTGACCTCAGAGCTCGGCCAAAGAGCGGCAGCTTGGAGTCTGAATCTGACACACACGAGAAGTGCTTTTAAAACTCTGACATGTGTGTTGTTTCTAAGGACTCTGGTGCAGGAGGCCTGTGAGGACGACACCGACCTCGACATGTCAGGTGAGCAACGTAGGGAACGCCGTCCTTCTCTCCGTAGTACACCGCGAAGTGAGAGAAGTACTTGTTCCTGGGATACTCCACGATGTCCCCCGGGAACAGCTTGGGGTGGGAGTGTTTCTGCAGAGACCACAGTGATCATCGTCATGTGATCCAGCATAATGTCGCCCCTCCCTGGGTGGTACCCGCAATCAGAAAGAGCTTTTTGCAGGTTGTTGTTATTGATCACTATCCTGGCAGACGACTGTCACACCTGGTTTCTCCTCATGACCTCACAGTCCTCCATGTCGAACTTCAACAACATTTCATGGTATTCAATGTCAGCGTTTGTATGTAACCACAACAGAAGCTGAAGCCACAAAATGAGAAGCTTCTTCATAAATGAAGAAGCCTCGTTTCTGCACCGTTTCACCATGTGGCATTAAGAGCTAAAGGAGCAAATGTGATTCTCTCCCATTTAATGGAAAGAACATGTTTGACAACATGAACAGATATTCCTGAGACTTTCCATCAACATGTGAGTGCACTGCGTTCAGCATCCAATTCTGGTTTCCAAGCCTTACAATCTAAATGTTAATCAATGGCATTTGGCAGAAATGCTTCACATCTTTTTGTGTTTGAACGCTCCATTTCGTGCTCAAAAAGACAAAGCAAGTGTGAGATCTTCACATGTTGAGCTCTGAAAAGACTTCTGCACTAATGTCGCTGAAAGGAATAAAAGATGAAATCTTGTTGTACTCACCAGGCCCATGGGTTATTACGGTCTTTACTGCAGCTTTCTTCACTCGCTTCTGAAATGAAATCCACAACACACACAGGAACCCCATCTGCTTTACATACAGCCTGTACACAGATCAGCAGTCTGTCGCAGTCACAGTAGACTGACCTCGCTCCCATCACCACACCTCATTTGTTTTTCTTGTATTTTGTGTTGTAGTGCGTCTTAGCTTCACTTCAGGTGTGTTTTTGTGGGTGGGGGTAATTTGGGGTAAAACATTTCTGCGGTTTTTACACGAGTTGTCTCATCGGGCAGCACCACGGCCACCTCAGTGTCCTCGTCCCTCCACCTCTGGGCGTGTGAAGCAGGTGCTTCCTAAAGAGAGTGTGAAAGAGGAAGTCGCTTCAATGCAGCTTCAGTCAGACTTGTTTTATTAGAGATATGAAGGCACTGTGATGGGTACACGTGTGTGTGCAGGTCGGACACACAACATACAAAGAGTGTTCATTAGTGACCTTCGCAGTCGTAGTGTCACTGCTTGTTGAACACCAACCATCACTAATAACAGCAAAAGGCCAGTTTGTTGAGTAACTGCTCAGCTTTGTTTATTCCATGATATTATATTTCTACTTGTCAGCCTGATAAATTCAATTTTGACATTCAGATTTGATGTTAAATGAGGCGGAGCTGCTTTCTGAGCCTGCGCTCCATTGGACAGCTCATTAAACACACGAGTAAGGACGCCTGAAGAAACTGTGCTTTTAGCAGCTACGGGCTTCATTAAAAACATCTCAACCTGAATCTCGTTCTGTGAGCGCAAATTTTAATAAAATAAACTGAAATAAATACCAAGTTTTTCAAAGTTTGATGGAAAATTTCATGATTTAATAAAATGACTTAATATTTCTCTATCCTTCCCTGAATTGTTGACGTCTGAGAGGTAAACAGGCTGATTTTTACTAAATCTAGGCTGAAACAAGCTAGAATATCCTCTGGATTACTAAGAGAAATCATCAATGGAATAAATTAATTACTAATTCCAGGATATTTCAGGATCTAGATAAAAAAATAAAAATAAATTCTGGTGCCAAGACTGACAAAAAAAAGGCATGAAACCCCCCCTGAACGTCAGGATCAGCATCTGAATACTGGCCTCATCCAGACAGCAGGGCTCCTGTGCATTTCCACTGAAATGTCTTTAAAGAATGTCTTGATTTAAAAAGATATTTGGACCACGCTTTGGTCCCTGATGTTATGATTTATTTGTATGACTTCTCTAAAACAAGGTCTTACTTACAGCAGAGGACATTCAGCCACTCGCTGGTACAAGTTCATATTCATCAAAATAAACTCTTTAAAACCAGCACGAGGCGATAATGAGACTGTCTCACATCACGTTTATGTTTGAATTATCTATAGTGACATCATCTTCAGTGGACACAGAGGTTGTGGTAGCGGTGGCTACGAGCAGTTAGCTTTAGCCTCGATTGACTGAAGAAATGCTGATTTGAGAGTCGACAGTTTTAGTCACAATCATGGACACAGCTAGGTAGCTAGTTAGCTTTGTAGCGCTGCCATGCTTCAGAGGTTGCACAGGAACCCCACTGAGAAACTGAATGAGTCCAATCTTTACTGGATAAAAAACAACGACCACTTAAAGCTGAGATGATGATGATGATGATGATGATGATCTGCCCTGCCATTATAAAACAAAACCACCCACATTTACAAAATATAGATTATCTGTAGAGGAAAAAAATAAACATTTCAATTCATCTGATTGGCTTCATGACACACACAGCTAGAAAAGATCAGAGAACAGGAGTCTGTGGACTGCATTTACTAAAGGAAAGTGTGTGTATGCAGCGCACACACACACACACACACACACACACACACACACACACACACACACACACACACACACACACACACACACACACACACACACACACACACACATTAATGCCCCTTGATAAAGTCAGTGCAGCACTACAGTCGGTCAGTCTGTCAAAGGCACCTGAGTTTAGCTCCAAGCTGAGCCGGAGGTTCACCAGTGTATACAACACACACACACACACACACACACACTCACACACACACTCACACACACACACACACACACACACACACTCACACACACTCACACACACACACACACACACACACACACACACACACACACACACACACACACACACACTCACACACACTGTGTCTAGCTGTGCTGCTGTCCCTGGCTCAGGCTCTCCTGAGTGTCTTTGCCCCAGCTGAGGCCGTTGATGGGAGCGTGTTTGTCCCAGCTGTCCGTGTTGTGTCCGTGTTTCCTCTGGTGCCGTTTGTAGTTGTCCCAGTGGCCCGTGGTGTAGTCGCACTCGGCGCAGGCGTACGGCTTCTCGCCCGTGTGCCGCAGCATGTGCCTCTTCAGGTTCATGCTCTGGTTGCAGGAGTAGCCGCAGACGCCGCAGTGGAACGGCTTGGCGCCCGAGTGGATGCGCTCGTGTCGCCGCAGGTTGGCGAGGTTTCCGCAGGCGTAGCTGCAGGACGGGCACTGGTAGGGCTTCTCGCCCGTGTGCACGCGCAGGTGGCGTTTGAGGTTGTCGAGGTGCGAGGAGGTGTAGGGGCAGTGTGGGCAGCGGTGGGGCTTCTCCTCAGAGTGGGTGTGGGCATGCCGGGCCAGGTGGTTGGGGTAGTGGGACAGGAAGGGGCAGTGAGGGCAGCGGTACAGCTTGGTGCCACGTTGACCCCGCCGGGATCCGCGAGACGCGGTCGGGCTGCAGGGAGGCCCGGATCCATCTTTGGACAGCAGGTCCAACGAGCACCGGCGACACACCTGAAAGGACCAGAGAGGACACGGTGAAAGGTGGAGAAGCTCCAAGCTGCTGCCTTCCCTTCTTACTGTGCGCTAGAAACACATTATAAACACATTCTGGTTATAGAGACAGCTTGTCGCTATGGAAACAAACTACACATTGCACAACCTCCTTTTTCAACATTCACATGAAGAAATAGTGATGAACCCTCAGCTTGCGTACCTGTCCTCCATCGCCCTCCCCCTCCCCCTCAGCCTTGTCCCCCTCCAGGTCGGCCTCCTCCAGGGTGAGGCCACACACCTGGCAGCACAGGGGGAAGAGGAGGACAGGGAGCGGGGCGGAGGGAGAGCCCAGGCCCCCCAACGTCTGGAGGTAGCCTGAGTCCTGGGACACTCGCAGGGTCAGGTCTGATACCACTGCAGGAAGAGGACACGGAGAGAAAAAACATTTTGATTTCTCAAATATATCAGGTTTCATTTTATTCTTATTAGTCTGGTCTGATCTAACTCTCGAATCTACTTTGCATATTCTTTCAATTACCCCTGAAAAACATGAGAAAACCCACTAAGAATAGACCTAAAAGTGCAATACTGCATACTTTACTGAGAAGAAACTTCCTCCTTTTACTTCTTCTTATATACTTGTCTTTAAATAAACAAAAATCCCATCTGATGGTTTGACTTCCTCACCGACAGCTTGTTTGTCGATCAGTTTCTGTCCCTGTTTCACTCAGTTATTCTGGATAATTAGCAGCTAAACTGTGAGATTAAATGTAAGAATGTTCCTCTGAACGTCCCTCCTGATGCAGCTGAGTTCAGCAGAGTTTGGCTGTGGGTCGATAAGCACTCGACCAGAGAGAACTTCTCCTTCTCATTTTCAAATTCTTTCAATTTCGACTTGTTGGTTCCTCTTTTCTGCTCTGCTCAGTGCTTCCAAAATGAAAATGTTCCCCTGTTAGCTAGAAGAAAAGTATGTTTTGCTTTAGGCAACAATAAACATTACGTCCCACAGGGATATTTGTATTCACTCTTCTGCATCCGTCATTTCATGGATGTTGTTGTCATCCGACTCTTTTCTCTTGCAGGGAGATCCAACATTTGCATTTTGACACCCTTGTTATGGGATTCAGTTGACAAACAGATTCCAACTGCCTGCTTAAGGCTTTAAAAAGTTAGAAAAGCAGAGCACAAATCTTTATAATCCACCCAAACTGTCCTGCAACTAGTCAGTATGTTACTCATTTTTTCTGGCAAACAAGATTTTTTAAATAAAATCAAAGGAAACAATGTGACTGTTGAATAAACAGAAACGTCATCCACACCCAACGCAGATGATTCAATGCTGACAACAACAAGGTCTTAGTTAGGTTAGTATGCGAAACAAGAAGCGCGTTCATTAACAGGAAATGTTTTTGACACCATTCATCACTTAGGTACTTATGGTTCCAGCATCTCCAGTTTGAGGATTCTGTCCAGATTCAATGTGGTTTGATGAATGAATCAAATCAACTCCTCCTGGTGTTTGTTACCTTCTTCAGTTTCAGCCTTTGCTTTTTTCCGCCTCCCTCGTCTTTTCTCCTTCTCCCTCCTCTGCGCCCTCTCCTGCGTGTGCATGCGCTGGTGTCTCCGCAGGTTTCCGAGGGAGCTGCAGGCGTAGCTGCACTGGTGGCAGCGGTACGGCTTCTCCCCGGTGTGGGTGCGGGCGTGGCGCTGCAGGTTGACGAGCTGGGCCGAAGCGTAGGGGCAGACGGGGCAGCGGTAGGGCTTCTGGCCGTCGTGGGTCCTCATGTGGCGCTTCAGATGGTTGGAGTAGCGGGAGGTGAAGGTGCACAGCGAGCAGGAGTACAGTTTAGGAGGGACGTCAGCAGCTCCGCCCGTCTTACCTACACTTCTCCTCTTCCTGTCGGAGGCAGCGCTGATGGACCGCTCCGCCAGGTTGGACCCCTCCACCTGAGAGGAGTCCATCGAGGCGTCATGCTGAAGCCCTTCCTCACAGGTCAGACAATAAAGCTCGGCCCCCAGGTCCAGGCCCACACCTGGAACAGACAAAGAACAGGCAATTCAGCAGGATTAGTCCCGGTCCGAGAATAAATTCAACTCCACAAATACATTTTCCAAAGGAGAACAAAGTGAAATGGTGCAGCAGTTACCGAGATCTAAACCCGCCCCCAGAGGAGTGTCTCCCAGAAGTTGACCACACCCTTTACAGGAGAGGAAAGCCGGGAAGGTGGAGTCTGTTGGTGCTGAAGGGTCATCCTCAACGCTCAGAGAGAAGACAGTCATACCTGAAGAGGGACAGAAGCACAGAAAACCTTCATTCTGAGCGACAGCATTTAGAAATGAACCTGGCCTTTTGTCCCAAGTGTTGTGCTTCTCTTTACTCAGTTAAAATGAACAATGCTGGCTTTCATCATCTTTACATCTCGCTGCTCTTAAGTGGTTTACCTATTTTAGAGCAACACTTTCTAAGATGGTGTGAGTTTGGGTGTGTGTGACGGTTTTTTTAGTAACACGTTTGTGTGCTTGGTAGCACTTCCTGTTATACCTCAAAATAAATATGCTACTCAGAACATGTTTCATGAGTGTATAACGTTTGATACATTTGAACTTGTGAATTTCTGTATTTGCCTGAATATTAAAAAGCTGATTATAAGACAAACCCTGTTTTCCAATGGCTGCAAGAACATACAAAACATTTTAGATGATCCTCATCTTTGAAGCTTTGTCTCTCTTAAAAGTGAAACATGAAATGAACATGAATCCCATATTTGTTTTTTACTTAAAGAGCTAGCCCTTGAATATAATACAACCCCGGCATATTCCAATGTGGCAGATGTAAACATATGGAAACTGAAGACAAACACTTACAGAGCAGGACTGACAGAAGCCTGGGAGCAAAATGTTCAGTTTGCTCCTCTTTATTTGCTTCTTAACTAGACCTGTCAGCTTCAGCAGGACTCTCCTTGTAGCCTTTACTTGCACCTACAGTGTTTATGCAACAACTGAAGCATCATTCAGCTTTAATTCACAATGACTAATTACAACCGTTTTATCTTATTGCACCAAGCTTTTATTCCTTGTCGCTCACCTGCTAAACCTGATGGACAATCTAATGTGTGTGTGTGTCACTGACCGGACTCTCTATCCAGCCCCATGATCTCAGAGTCGCCAAACTCCAGCTCTCCGCTCAGCAGGAAGTCGCTCTCCAGGACCAGGCAGCCCGGCTCACACACCACGGCCCCGTCCTCTGACTCCACTGGACACAAACGCTTCTCATGATTACTTAACCAAACAGGTTACTCACGCAGTAACGCAGAACAGCGAGCAGGGTGTCAGAACTGCTGGACAGGAAAGTCCTCGCTCCTCTTTTGCATTGAAAGGTATTTTTGACACATGGACACATGCCATCTACTTATCTAAAACCTGGATACGCATGCTTTACACAATCATTTTAATTTCCTTGAAAAGAAGAGGGAAGGAGGGAGTTATGTCCACTGAGCAAGAAGTAAAACAAACATGCATTTCAAATTACGCTGGGTTAAGAAAGCTAGAAGTTTTATTTTTTGTCAAACTGGAAGAGTGTGAGCGTCTGGCTGTAGGTTTGAGACAATCAAGGTTTGTGCTCAGGAAAATCAAAAGAAGAAGACAGACAAGAGCAAAAGGAGGTGGAGAGGAAGCGAGACAGTAACGTGAGGAGAAGACAGAAGCAGACAAGGAAAGGAAATCAGTGAGGATGAGATAAGGAATGAGGCCGAGTCAGGAAAAGGAAGAGGAGTGAAAGACGGGATGAAACACAGCACTGATGATCCAGCTTACATCCATTCTTTCTTTTCATAAATCCTTGATGATGACTTACTTGGTTTGGAACTTATGTCAACAAACCTAAAGTCTGGGTTTCAAACTACTGAGACTCAGACTTTGAATAAAACTCATTCAAGGATGTAATGACCTTTCCTTTGACTCCAACACTCTGCTGTCACAGCGATACTCTCCCTGTCTTGGTCCTGCACATGCTGGAGTCTGGTTAGACGTAGACATGGTCAAGAAACTGGTGTTCTTCAGGAGAAAACTAGCTGGGGAAATCAGCTTTCTCTAATCCCATAACCTGATTACTGAAACCAGGATTCTCACAGACATCACGTTTAAAAAGACTTTGTAATGGAGACAGCTGAGTGAAACCTGGGCAGATTCATGGGAAGGCCAGTGCTGAAACACCATGAGCACAGACAACAGAGACAAAATTAAGAAAGGACAAGAAAGAGGTGGGGGAGCACATGTAAAAAGTAAAGGAATGAAACAAAAGTCAAACAGGAAACAATGAAAGAAAGAAAGGAAGGATGACGGGAAGGAGAGAGGTCAGGTACAGGCCTGCGGAGAGGAAGTGGAGACAGGAAGCAGAGAGGAGGAAGAGAGGAAGTGGAGAGTCCAACTGAGCCGTAACATTCAGGATGAGATAACACAAAAACACGTCCACGTAAAGGACAACATGTCTCCCTCCGTCTTCCTCTCTGACACACAACGAGGAAGGGACTTAGCCTGCAACGACAATGTTATGTTAGACCAGTTCGGCAACGTTTGGCTGTTTCCTGGTCTGAACTTAAAGAAGGAGCATTAAAGTGGACAAAGAACAACTCAGAGAGCCACTTCCTGAAACTTTGACAGTGACTTGAGGTTCGTAAAGAGAACAGCAGCTCATTGGACACCAGACACAAACTCACATTTCACCGGCTGGGGGTTGGATTGTTTTCTCCGCGGCATCTTCGCCTCTCGTCGTCCCGGATCCTGCTCTGGTTGTGGGGCGACACCACACGCACGGTGGGCTCGAGTCCGTCCGTCCGTCCGTCAGCCAGCCAGCCAGGCAGCCAGCTAACTGCATGTCATCATCATCATCACCTCCTTCCTCTTCCTCTTCCTCCAACGGACAGTAACAGCGGAGGTGTCATCACTAGCAACTACTGCCTGAAACGGAGGATGTAACGTTACACCGACCCCAGCGCCGGTTAAAAACAGCTACACCCTTTCTATAACTGACTACCATTTAAAATACATTTGTTTCCAGTTGTAAGGCGGCGCTAAATAACACCAACACCCATCTGCCACTTTAAAGTTCACGCTGTGAGCCATTCTTTGTTATTGTTCCGCAGTAAATAGACGGGGCCATCTTGTTAGCCACCTAGCTAGCTAGTCAGCTTCAACATTAAAAATGAAGCCGTTTCGACGACAAACTCTGAATTAAATCCACATCTGCTGGCGTCACTTCGCAGGTAAACCTACCTGTGATAAAGTCCCCAAAAATACTGTCGTCGACAAAATGTCGCCAACTGTTTCAGAAAGTCGTCTTTTGTTGCCAAACGCACAACGCTGCTGACAGAGGTACGCCGGGTCCGGGCTCCGGCTGACGTCAGTGACAGGAGCAGAGGATTCTGGGACTTGTAGTCCTGATCTTGGGTCTCTCAAGCTTACAACAATACATGACCTGTACACATAAGTAAGATGCCTTTTGCAGTTTTTAAAATGTATTATCTTTGTATTTTATTTAATGCTTAGTACTCATATATAATACGATGTTATCATAATTGTATGTTAATTGGCCTACTTATGTTCCAATAAAGTTTTGTAGTCCTTCAGGTGCTAACCACAATGTCTTTTGTTGTTTGTTTGTTTTGTTAGTTGTTATAAAATACATCCAAATTATTCCTTATTACATTAAATATGATAGCATAAAATAAATTAGACCAATACAAAATAATATAAGAACACTATCAAATATTGAATATTTAGATAATATAAAGATGTAGCAATATACACACAATCATGTATATCTAGAAATAAAAAAACATATTGTTATTAACTATGAAATGAACTCTGTTAGTGTTTGCTGGTTTTGCTGTGTAGAGGTGTCTCTGAGAAATAACACACAAAACAAAAATCTGTACAATGCTTTGAAAGCTCCTTTAATATAATTAAATGCAATAATAAATATTATACAAATAGTAATTATCAGACTGTGAAGTTAACATTAACTAGAAACATTTAACTATACCTTTATCAGTTATACCACTTTCTTCCACAAAATATATCGTAAAGAGTATTACTGTGTTTATTTTCTAGGACTTTAGAGATTTGTGAGATTTGAGATTTGTGTCCAAGTCATGTCCATCTTATGTCCATCGTCCCTCTCATACTTCTGTAATCATTCACCTATGATTATATGTTGTCATGTTTTAATCAAATTACCACAATCTAACATCAATTAAGTATTATTCCAGCATGAGAGTATTAGGCACAATGAATGGGGGGTCACCAGGGGCCCAAGAGCTGATGTTTTAGCCTGCGGCCCACTAACACGTCCATCTGTCCTTGTAGACAGACATGGCTTTGTAAAAAGGACCCATAAGCCCAAAATGTCGGCACTGAGTTGTAAATTGTTCAGGTTAAAGTTACAGCGAGAAAACAAGCTAAGATTCATGTGCAGCTGGGGAGAGGATGGTCTGCCTGGTAGGTAAAGGCTCTGGAAAATAAAAACAATAAAAGTGGAAAAGTGAGCAAGGGTGTTATGCAAACCTAACCTGGCTTCTGTCCTAGCTATCCCTTTATTGTCTCAGTTAAAAGCTTCTCATCACAGGGAAGTGACAATCCATATGGCGTACCACAAGGCTCTGTCCTGGGTCCTCTACTTTTCTCTATGTGTTACCACTAGGGGTCATCATCCGCAAGCACAGGATCACAAAAAGCTCCTGGGTCAATAGAACCAAACCCTCTGACAACATTTAGGGCTGGATCACGAGTTCATCATGGACTCAAACTCATCAATCCTCTGTCTGGTGTTTCCTCTCCGGATCCTCCTGTAGGACACAGTTTTGTACTTTGAAGACTGGCTGCTGCCGTTCTTCTTGTCGTCGGCTGCGTCCGCCTTGTCGTTCATCTTGGGAGAGTTTCCACCTCCTTCCTCTTTGTCTCCTTTGTCCTCCTTCACTTCCATCGCAGGGCTTCCTGAGCCGGACGAGTTTTGGGTCGGACTGAGCTCTCTGCTTCCTGGTTCGGCCCTTAACGCCGACTGAGCAGCTGCATCCATGAACGTGACTTTCTGCTCCAACCTGCAACCTGAGGCCTGTAGATCTGGACGTGGAAATATTATCTGTGACTTTGTGTTGCATTCAAATACTCTTTAAAGGTTACAGCATGACGTGAAGTGACTTCACTGGCTCCGTGGAGGTTCTTTCATTATCATTTGCTTTTGGTAATTGAGTGAGTGTCATCTTTGTGGCATTTTAATGAGATTTTAATGAGATTTTAATGAATGAATGAACTCTCTGGCCTGGATCTCCTCTGTGAGAAATTGTGTTCCAGCCAATCACGGCTGCTGTTATGTAAGATCATTTCTGGACCGCAAACTCTAAAACAACAAGAGTATAACTTCCAGCTAGAAATTAAAGCACTCACAGCAGCAAACATCTCATTTCTTCTCATTAACTCGATGTAATTAGTTTGGTTAGATCTGACATTCAGCTTCAATAATAACTTATAATCATAAGTTCAAGTTTTGTAACCTGTACTAGTGGAAGAATAAGTATAACTTTTTCATTTAAAGTTAAAACTTGTGAGATTGTCATTGAAATCAAACCCCATTTTTTAATATCATTCATGGTCTTTCTCAGCAGCAGCCATTGAATCTTTTAACATTCTGTAATTTCCTCTCTATATGGCAGCTCCCATTGTTAGTGGGGGAGTCCGCCATTCCCTCCAATCTTAAGGTTTTCTTACAGTGTAGCGTGAGTGCACCGTGAAGAAGAGGAACCTAATCTAGGCTGCGGTTACCTGTCTGTAGTTCAGGTGGAACGTCTGGGACTTCTGCTGCTTCACTTCGATGTCCTGGAGTCTGGAGGTCCAGCTCCTCTGTGGGAGCCCTCAGATTCAGACGAGGTACATTTGTGTCTGTCAGAGAGGCAGTTTGAGTCGCAGCTCCCTCCATCTCATTGTCTCTGCTCGCTGATGTGAGATAAACGTCCTCGTTGTGGTTTCTGGCAGCGCCTGAGGCTCTCTCTTCTTCTTCTCCCCCAGCTTCATTTCCTGTCTGTGCACCGTCATGACTCAGCGAGTCCTGGAGAGGTGATGAAGCTGACTGATCGAGCTGGTTGGCCGGCTCGTCACGTGGTTCCTCTTCCCGCTCTTTTTCTTCTTCTGCATTTTCTTCTCTGTTTACCAAGGCCTCCGTCTCTTCTTCTTTTCCACCAACCTGTTGTTCTTCTTCTTCCTCCGCCTCCCTTTCTTCTTTTTCCTCCATCGCTTCTTCTTTTCCATCCATCTGCTGTTGTTGTTGTTGTTCTTCTTCTTCTTCTTCTTCTTCCACCTCCTTTTCTTCTTCTTTTCCATCAATCTGTTGTTGTTGTTCTTCTTCTTCTTCTTCTTCCACATCCTTTTCTTCTTCTTTTCCATCAATCTGTTGTTGTTGTTGTTCTTCTTCTTCTTCTTTTTCCACCTCCTTTTCTTCTTCTTTTCCATCAATCTGCTGCTGCTGTTGTTGTTCTTCTTCTTCTTCTTCTTTTTCCACCTCCTTTTCTTCTTCTTTTCCATCAATCTGTTGTTGTTGTTGTTCTTCTTCTTCTTCTTTTTCCACCTCCTTTTCTTCTTCTTTTCCATCAATCTGTTGTTGTTGTTGTTGTTGTTCTTCTTCTTCTTTTTCCACCTCCTTTTCTTCTTCTTTTCCATCAATCTGTTGTTGTTGTTGTTGTTGTTGTTCTTCTTCTTCTTCTTCTTCTTCTTCTTCTTCTTCTTCTTCTTCTTTTTCCACCTCCTTTTCTTCTTCTTTTCCATCAATCTGTTGTTGTTGTTGTTGTTGTTGTTGTTGTTCTTCTTCTTCTTCTTCTTCCACCTCCTTTTCTTCTTCTTTTCCATCAATCTGTTGCTGTTGTTGTTGTTGTTCTTCTTCTTCTTCTTCTTCTTCTTCTTCTTCTTCTTCCACCTCCTTTTCTTCTTCTTTTCCATCAATCTGTTGTTGTTGTTGTTGTTCTTCTTCTTCTTTTTCCACCTCCTTTTCTTCTTCTTTTCCATCAATCTGCTGCTGCTGTTGTTGTTGTTGTTGTTCTTCTTCTTTTTCCACCTCCTTTTCTTCTTCTTTTCCATCAATCTGTTGTTGTTGTTGTTCTTCTTCTTCTTCTTCTTTTTCCACCTCCTTTTCTTCTTCTTTTCCATCAATCTGTTGTTGTTGTTGTTCTTCTTCTTCTTCTTCTTTTTCCACCTCCTTTTCTTCTTCTTTTCCATCAATCTGCTGCTGTTGTTGTTGTTGTTGTTCTTCTTCTTCTTCTTCTTCTTCTTCCACCTCCTTTTCTTCTTCTTTTCCATCAGTCTGTTGCTGTTGTTGTTGTTCTTCTTCTTCTTCCACCTCCTTTTCTTCTTCTTTTCTATCAATCTGCTGTTGTTGTTGTTGTTGTTGTTGTTGTTGTTGTTGTTCTTCTTCTTCTTCTTCTTCTTCTTCTTCTTCTTCTTCTTTTTCCACCTCCTTTTCTTCTTCTTTTCCATCAATCTGTTGTTGTTGTTGTTGTTGTTGTTGTTGTTGTTGTTGTTCTTCTTCTTCTTCTTCTTCTTCCACCTCCTTTTCTTCTTCTTTTCCATCAATCTGTTGCTGTTGTTGTTGTTGTTGTTCTTCTTCTTCTTCTTCTTCTTCTTCTTCCACCTCCTTTTCTTCTTCTTTTCCATCAATCTGCTGTTGTTGTTGTTGTTGTTGTTGTTGTTCTTCTTCTTCTTCTTCTTCTTCTTCTTCTTCTTCCACCTCCTTTTCTTCTTCTTTTCCATCAATCTGCTGTTGTTGTTGTTGTTGTTGTTGTTGTTGTTGTTGTTCTTCTTCTTCTTCTTCTTCTTCCACCTCCTTTTCTTCTTCTTTTCCATCAATCTGTTGTTGTTGGTTTTCTTCTCCTTTCTCCACCTCCATTTCCTTTTCTTCTTTTTCCTCTATCTCTTCTTCCTCTGCCTCCCTCTGACCTGCTCTTTCTTCAACCTCCTCTTCGTCATGGTCCTTCTCCTCCCTTTCTACTCTTTCATCTCTACTTCCTTCCTGCATAACCTCCTTTTCTTCTCCACTCACTACATCTTCTTCCTCTCTGGTCTTTATCTCCTTCTCTCCAGCTTTTGCTTCCTCCTCACATTCCCCCACTTCCTGCTTTTCTTCTACCTCTCCTTCCTCTCTCTCCCTGTCTTGCCCTCTTCTTTCTTCATCATCCTCACTTCCTTCTTTCATAAGCTCATTTTCTTCTTCTCCCACTACGTCCTTCTGTTGGGTATTCTCTACCTCCTCTTCATCCTGTCTGTCTTTGTCTTCCTCTGCTTGCTTGTTCGTAACCTCCTCATCGTCCTCTTTTAAACTGCCTACATCTTCGTCTGCCTCCTTCTCCTTTTCTTCTTCTTCTCTCTCAATCTTGTCCTCCTCTTCTTGCTCTTCTTCGACCCTATTTTCCAGCACCTGCTCTTCCTCTCTTCCTTCTGTCTCTTCCTCTTTCTTCTCTACATTTTCCTCCCCTGTCTCGTCCTCTAACTCACTTCCTTTCTTTGTCATTTCTGCCTTTTCGTCTTTTTTTTCTTCTACTTCACCTTTGTTTATTTCTTTCTCCTCTTCCTCTTCTTCTTCCTGTTCAATCTTTGTTTCTTTCTCTACACATCCCCCATGTACCTCTTTTTGTTGCCCCACTTCTTCCTCTTCTCTTGCTTCCTCCTGCTTTTCCTTCTCCTTTTCATCATTCTCTTCTTCCTCCACGTCTTCCTCTCGCTCTTTTTCTTCTTCCTTTCCCTCTTTGCTCTGATTTGCATCTTTCCAGTCTTGTTGATCTCCTCCTTCCTTTCCCATCGGCTTCCCTTCTGCTTCTTGAACCCCTTTCTCCTCACCTGATGCAGCCCCTTCAGTGTCGTCAGCCCCGTCCCCTCTTGTGACTTCAGACAGAATCGGCTCCATCGTGTCCTCCAATGACCAATCTCCGAACAGCCCGACCGCCTGAATCACCCGAGACACTATGGAGTTTTCCTCCAGGTCCAGACTGTCCAACATGTCTGCAGCCGTCCACCAGCTCGCCATGATGTGGGAAACAAGACAGAAGCTGCTCTGTGACTGCTCAGTTTGAGGAACGTGTTGCAGAGAGTGAAGGAAATAAAGGTAGCATTCGTCCCACCCGGCTTCAAACCACTTGTCCGTGTTGTGAAAGCATTCACACTCACCCAGAAAGGATTTCATTAATGCTGCACACGTCATTCCTCAGGCCACGTTTTCAGCCTCGGGTCTGTAATACTTTAATCTTTCAGGTATGATCTCTCTCCTACTTTACTTAAAATAAAGTAGCAAAATCAGAAAGTACCATTTTCTTTTTTTCATCGGAAATACACAATTAAGTAGTACTACTTTGAGACTGAGTAAATGTACATTACTCTCCACCACTGGCAGAACTGGACCCACATTTAATGTTTTATTAAAAGTGCATGTTATAATACACTTTAAGGTTTTCTTTCTCCCTTTTTCAATTATTATTTATAATTAATTTTACAGACATGCGTATGCATACATATACTGTATATATGAGTTAAGTACAATGTGCTTTACAAATGAAGTTTTGCTGACTTTTCTGGTATTCTTTTCTTCCTCTTCTTTCAGCTTGAAGATCAACATTCCCACGATGGTTTATCCAGCTGAGTTATGTTCGGCTTCACACTAAGCTGTAATGAGTGTTACAGTCTCACTGTAGTACACAGTACGCAGATGATGATACTTCATCTTTCTTTATATATTCCATGTGGATGAAACAGATCTTCAAGAATTATCATTGAATCACAAACCGTCCTTTTATTTCTGAAAATACATTTTAAAATCTCAAGCGCGACCCCCCCCAAAGTCCACTAGATGGTGGCAGAACTTTATACTGTAGCATGTCAACGCAGCTGTTTGTGAAGACAAGATATGAATATACCTCAGTTTGTCAGGTTCCACGTTTCGTACGCTGTGATTTAGTGTTGGAATGTGATTTTCAGTTGTTTGTCACGGCCTCTGTTCTGATGAAAATCCAAAAATATTGAACAAAAACAAAAAAAAAACAGGAGTCATCAATTATCACATTTATTGAAATAGTAAAATAATTAACAGTACAAATGGGATTTGATTCGTTTTTCAGGAGTTTCACATCTTTTATGAAAATATGTTCTTAATGTGTTTTACATTCAACGGTGGTGCAACCAAAACTTACATTTTGGAATGAACTACTTCTATTTAAAGTCGTAAAGTTTAAATCTTATTAAATATTGATGCATGATGAATAGGCACAAGTGCTTATTCTCCTAACTAATAATATATAATAGTGCATGACACAAGTCCTTCATCCACCTAACACTTGTTTGCAAAAGATTCGAGGTGTTTTGCAGGATGAGCCTCAGATAATATTTAACCTTTGAACATTTTTGGGAAACAAATTGTTTGAATTTAAACAGTGACTTAGAAAGAGCTATCTTTGAAATAGCAGCAGCATCAGTAGTTTCTTCTAAGATTCACTTCTACTCTGTGATTTCGCTTCCTGCTGCGCCCTCCAAGCCGCCAGCACCTCATCGTCTTCGGCCTCGACGGCGGCCCGAGCTCTGATCCTCTGCCTTGTTTGGGCAATGAAGGTAGCGATGTCATCCTCCTCCTCGTCGCCGGCTTCTTCCCTCCTACTCCTCCTCCCTTCTGTCTCGCTGCTTTCATATCCCGAATGATGAGTGAACTTTCTCTTTGTGGAGAGGTCCTGATAGCTCTCCGTCCCCTCGTCGCTCTCGTGGTAAGCGCCGTACGACCTCCCTGCCCGGCTGTAGCTGAACCCGTTGCAGGAATATTCTGCGTCTTCACCTGACAGATCCTCATGTAACCTTGACCTGTATCTGGAAGTAACGCCATGAGTGTCCTCGTCTTCTTCATCTGCAGCATAGGAGGCCCTGCGGCTCGAGAAGTCGAATTCTGAGGCGGAGGCATCAAGATCGTCGTAGGGATCCTCTGACGGGCCAGCTTCTGCTCCGGAGGCCGCTTTCCTCGGAGGAGGCCTGACGCTCTTCAGCCAGTCGTCGATGCTGGTGTTCTTATCTTTCTCCAGCGCAGGTTTGAGATTCAGGCACCCAGAGAGGCCATAACTCCTCGTAGGTTTCTCCTTTTTCTTCGCTTCTTCAAGAAACTCCTCCTCTTTCTTCTTTCTCTCCTCCTCCTCGTCTTCGTCCTCCTTTGGTTTCTTTTTCTTGTACAGGGTGCTGCGCTTGTTGTCCTCCAGGATCTTCTTCTTTTCGTAGGTAGCCATCTTGCCCCTCATCTCGGACTTGATCTCCTTGTCCATGGCATCCAGTTTGCCCATGTTGACCTGGTCTTGGAAGAGGCTGAAAAGAGGGACGCTGGTGGTGGTGATCTTGTTTTTCTTGGAGCCCAGGGTGGAGCCAAGGGTGGATCCCAGAGCAGAGCCTCTTCCAGTGACACCAGAGATGCCGCTCGACCCGCCACCTGAGAGGACTGATGCTGGCCTGCCGCGACCCTGCGGCAGTGCGCTGGAATAGGAAGCGCCGCTCAGCAAGGAGGCTTTATCATCATCCATGCCCCGTCCTGAAATCACGCTTGTTGCTCCACCAAAGCTAAGCTCCGATCCAGCACGTGAAGGAGGAGGCAAGCTCATCTCGCTTTGCTTCTGTTTGATTGTTTCAGAGACGACATTAGCGATCCAGTTTTGGATGCTGGCCAGATTGACCATCGGTTCACCTCCAGGGCCCTGGACAGTAGGAACTGGGAGGATGGGAGGAACTGGTGTCATGGGATTAACTGGGACTGCAGAGTGTGCTGATCTTGTACTGCGAGCCTGCGAGACTGAAGATATGACAGATGACCTGCCGCTCAGCATGGACATGTTGTCGTCATTGGCGGCGCTCGGTGGACCCGTGACTCCGGCTCCAGCCCAGAAAGCGGAGAGGGGTATCGTACCTCCGCTGATGCAGCTCTCAGTCTCCCAGCCACACATGGACTGACTCTCTTCTAAATTTTTCTTTGAACGCTCCAGGATCTCCTCGCGTCTTTGCCTCCGTTTGATGGTAGCAGAGTCCTCACCCCGACTCAGCTCTAAAATCTCATCCGTGTTCTCCTCCCCGAAACGCTTCTGCTGCCTCAGCTTCCACGACTGATACGCTGTCAGGTTGACATCTTGGAAGGATGGAGTCTTGGCTTCTCCCTCGCCGTCACCTTTCTCTCCATCTCCGACAGAACTTTTCTCTCCATCCTCTCGATCTTTCTTGTTCCAGCCAAACTGGATCCTCTTGATGCGCCAACGCTCCAAAGGCGACATCTTCTCCTTGTTCTTCTGGCAAAAGTTGTACATGGAGCTGGTGTCAGAGAGGATGCTCTCCACTTCGACATCGATCTTCTTCTTTCCTCCTCCTCCACCCTCTGTAGCGGTGCTCTCGCTACCTTCGTCGCCCTCTTTCTTGTGGTAGCGCGCAGCAGCTTGTTCCTCGATTTCTCTCAACCGCTGTTTCCAAAGATCAGAGTAACTTGTGCAGCTGGAGGTGGACATCGCGTCCGAGGGTAGACGTCTGTTGCGACGCTTCAACCGCTCTTTCACAGCTCGTACGTCCTCGCTGGTGACACTCTCCACATCTGCGTCTACACCTTCCTTCGTCTTCTTCGGTCGGCCCTCTGCGAGAGATTCTTCATCCTCGCCGTCGCTGTTCAGCTGCGCCTCCCACCAGTCGTCGTTCTGGTATTTCTCGTTCCTCCGCTGCCACTCGCGGATCATGCTGTCGAGACCGGCCTCATCGTCACCATCTTCTCTGGCCTCCTGCTCAGGTAGAACAACCTCTTCTTGAATATGGGTGGGTCCCTGGTGGTCCAGCCCGTTCTGCGCTCCGATCAATCCACTCCTGAGTGCAGCAGCAGCTGCAGAGGAGGCGACGCTGCTCATCACACTCTCTCCATCCTCCTCCTCTTCCATCATGATGGAGTGGGCTTTCACCTCGATCATACTCTGCTCTTCCTCTTTATCAGTATCATCGTCATCCCCGCCCTCACCGAAGATGCAAGCACGTGTGCGGGCATCGATGACAGAGCACTGGCTGAGAGTGTCGTCGTCGTCGTCGCGCTCCTCCATCAGGTTCTCGTTGAGCTCTCGCAGCTGCTTCAGGAAGCCTTCGTTGGGGTTGATGGCACGCTTCTTCCTCATGGAAGTCAGGGCCTCCATGATGCTCATGTGCTGGAAGATCATCAGGTAGGACGCCACCAGGACAGCAGAGCGACTGATACCCATCATGGAAACCACAAGAACCTTGCCTGCAAGAAAACAAAACAGTGATTTTAGCCTGACTGACACTGGAGTTTGAGGCCCATACCGATTTATACCAATAAATGTTCATGTGCAGGGTCATTTTGTTACGTCAAATAACCTCGGCTGATATGTGGCCCGATGGATTTATTGGCTGAACTCGTGTCATATAATTGGTTCATACATGTGGGAATTAATCAAATCTGTTAATCCTCCGAAATGTTCGAAGAATTAAAGCTGCTGCTGACGTCTTCAAGCAGCACTGACGATGAATGAGAGACAGTCAGCTCCTCTTCCTGGAACACCCATGAAGCCTCTGTGGTCCACAAAGCACTTCTCAGAAACTGTGAAGTGTGGAGACGCTTCCGCTGAGCTGTTTGGGATCTTTTATTGCATCACCGTGGACCCCCACAGGGACATGCTTTTGGTTAAATCTGCTGAATTGAATGAGTGTGTTGTTCCGTGAAACAAAAAAATAAATCTGAAGTGCCGAGCAGAAACACGGCAGAAATTAAGACAAAATTCAATTCAAATGAAATCATACAAAAGAGTATGTCGTTAAATTTCTTTTCTTTTTAATGTATATATCTATGAATGTGACTGTTTCTATTTTTTATGCTTTTCTTTTCCTCTTTTTCTTTAAAAACAAAAAACTGCATTTTGATGTTAAATAATGAAGTGTGAACACTTGTCTCCTGCAATAAAACACATAAAACCGGTTTATTATTGCTTATGTTCTGCGGGTGGAGGAGGAATAATAAAAAATGATCCATCTTTTAAAAAGAAGAAATCATCGTCACCTGAAGGAAAAAGAAAAGAAAGATAATGGAGACAAAAGCGCTGGAGGGCGGACAGAACAACCACGTCTCACCTTTGTGCGTCAGCAGAGCCTCGTCCAAGAATTCGGCGGTCGGCCGGAAGTGCACCGAGATGTCGGCGTCGGCGAAGTCGTCCACCTCGATGCCCATGTACTGGATGTTCATGCCGGCGTAGAAAGACTCGCCCGTGTAGACCCCTGTGCCGTGGGCGGTGTTGAGGATGTGGGTGATGCCCATGCGCTTCAGACGAGCCTTGTTGACCGCAACAGATCTGAAAAAGAAAAAGAATCGTCTTATTATGTATGAAATGAACAACAATGAGACAGCTTGTACTGACGCTTTCAACCCTAACACGTGGTCTTCATCAGCTAAGGCAGTTTGCTCAGTTGTCATGGAACTGTTCAAGAGAGCAAACATCCACTGATGAAGATATTTCATTTGGTTGAAAGCTGCAGAACCAGCAGACCTTTAGTGGACATGGTTTGGTCGAGCTGCTGTTTCTCAGCACACTCGGAACGTTTCCCGCCTTGCAGAGACTCACTTCTCGGCTATGAAGATGTTGGGCCACACCTCGTCCACGGGGTTGATGGGAGCCTCCAGGCGGTCCTGGACCATGGTCCTCTGGATGTCCAGCACACAGGGGGTGTTGTAGGGGCTGCGGTCGTCAATCATGTCCTTGACCCGGTTGTAGAGGTCTTCCACCATCAGCTGCTCGGCGGTCTCCAGCATGGACTCTGGGATGGACTCTGCGCGCACGCCGCGCGGCGGCAGCTCTGAGGAGGGAGGACACGGTTTGGTGATGCTTCAACACACGGTGCATGTACTGACTGTGAACACCCCAAAGCCTCCATCATGGCAGAGAAGACAAACGTCCCCTGAAGACCTTCAGCTCCTGCGTGTGGTTCACTGGTACCTATAGCGAGCTCTGAGACGGACGCACACATATTCCAACACATTCTTCATCTCTCTGAATGCTCATTAACAGAAACATCATCGTCCTCCCTGCAGATGAAACATGTCTCTAAAGTAATGTCAGCATCTGATTCGGGGGCTGCTCTGTGATGTGTCATATGAGCTGATTTCCTCAATCAGCTCGCCTCCCTCTCTGCGCCCGGTAACGAGCTGAAGGACTGAAACGTGGATTCACTGTAATTGAAGAGCATTTGAGCAGATTAGAGGTGTTGAATGTGGGCTTCATTATGAGGAGTGAAGAGCGCTGCAGACTAACTGATTAGATTCTTAAGGAGACCGTGTGGACGGTGGCCTGATCTGATCTCTATCCTGTACGAGATGAAGCCTGACCCTGAACCGGAACTTATCTGCTGGATCAATTCATCAGTGGAGAGAAAATAAGCCAGAAAATACAGATTTTCATATCAGAGTAACTTAAAAACCTGAAAAACGAATGCTGGCGACGGCTCTGGTGGACGTTTGTCATTATTTAGACTCTTTAGAGATTTTAAACTGATTGATACATGCTGCAAATACACAAGGATGCTCACAAACACCGAAAACAGATGCACCAGGAAAACCGTGTGTTTGCTTATAGAGCTGTGGACATACGGCTGAACACAAAGGCAAATATGTAGCAGGTGAAAACACCTTGAGAAGCTGTCTGTCCTCATCACCTGTCTCACCCTCGTTGATGATCTTCTTGGCGGCGATGGCTGATGAGAGGTGGATGGGCTCCATGAAGATGCTCGCGGCGTCAGAGCCGGAGATCACGGAGAACCTGGACTCTGATGCCATGGAGAAACTGGCCGGGGGGGGGGGGGGGGGGGGGGGGGGGTTTAGAGACACGTCATGAGTAACGTCTTCTAAAACATAACATCTGCATTTCTCTTCTCATTTCAAACACTTCACTGAGACAACGTGTCTGATTGGTTGCACTGCCTCATGTTTGGATCCTTCAAACGTTTATGTTTTAATGGAAAAGAAACTGAAGTACTTGTACTTATATGTCAATGAGGCCTCACCTACATTAATGTGGGAAGCAATTAAGGGAGAATGGTACAGACAGATATACAGATATTCATCTTCCAGGGAAGGAGGTGCAGCTCATGGTGGAATGTGTCTCTTAATTTCCTTGTATTTAAACATAAGTCTGGTGTGTTGTGTGTTTGAAGCTCTCTCAGGTGGTCTCCTACCTGGGGGACGGACAGCGGAGGTAATGAGACTGGATTCCTCGGACACTCCTCTCCTCCTCCTCCTCCTCCTCCCCGCCAGGAACCGTCTGATCATCACGCTCCCCGCTCTCATTGGCCGACGCCATGGCAACAAAGATCCCTCCTTCCTGCTGATGAAAACACTTTAATTCACGTTAACTTTGTAGACGTTCAGCAGACGCTGTTGCTCCTGGAAGTGACACTTTTTGTCGTTTAATTTGGAGTCTCCTGAGGTATCAGGTTCACTGGATCAGACAGAAACACACTCCTGTCTGACCATTTTATCACTCACACTTTTGTAACTGAGGTGCATTTAGTGGACAATAACCTGAAGGTTAAAGCAACAATAAGTTTGGAGTTTTATACTGAACTGGAAAAATCCACCGTGTGCTGAATAATAACTGTCGGTTATGTCATTTACACAGCGGGACACTGAAGTGAGGCGAAGAGGGAAGAAAGAAAGACATTCATCATGTGTGACAGCAAATGTGACCTCATGAAGAATACAGCAGCTACTGACAGGAACCATGAACAAACGTCAGGACAGTATGGGACGTGGCGGCTGTGGAACACGGCCTGGAGAAGCTGCTTGACATGTGACTCAGAAGTCAAACAGGGATGGAGGACCTGATGCTCAAATAACAGACACTGCTCTGAGATTCACGCTGGAGCCGCCATGTTGGAGGCTCTGTGGGGAACGTCACATCCCAAACGGCCGCAGGGCGAGACAGACACCTGGCAGAGACTGACGTTTTATGGGGGGTCATGTTGTGGATTATTTCATTTCCACAAACGAGATATGACGTGTTAATCAGTGAGCTGTAGAGGAGCTGGTAGGCACGTTGTGTTACCTTTGGACCGAGCCAGGACCGTCTCCAGGCTTTATGCTAAGCTAAGCTAAGCGGCTGCTGACTGTATCTTCATATTTGCAGTTCAGACATGAGAGAGGCGTCAATCTGAACATCCAACTCTCAGCAAGAAAGTGAACAACTTTACTTCAACTATTGAAAAACATATAAAAGCTGATGTTGCTGTAAATCTGTGTGTGTGTGTGTGTGTGTGTGTGTGATATGAGGCTGATCTATTTTTAACCAGAGCAACAGCTGCTTCAGAGCCTGGCAGGCCTGAGATCAGCAGGACACTGAAAGGCCACACAGCTTCAAGCTTTGAAGAAACTAAACAACATTAATCAGAAGTGAGAAAACTCTCCAAAATAGAAAGAAGGCCTTTACAGAAAACACCACCTGTGTGTGTGTGTGTGTGTGTGTTGTCTTACCTCGTGCTGTCGGTCTGAAGGAGGTGGTCTGAAGCTGACGGTGGTCAGACTGACACTGAAGTTAGAGGGAGTCCACCTCCCACCTCCCCCCTGCCAGGCCTGCACAGCCCCTGACACCCGACACAACAGAGTACAGTTACTGCAGTAAAACTGCACTGAGACACAGTTTAGAGGTTCTGGTACTTCTCCAGATTTCCCTTCATTTGAGAGTGAAATATTTTACTTTATAGACTTCCGTATGTCCTTCCGTCTGAAACAACTCTAATGATCTTGTTTGATATCTTGTGTTTTGGACGTTATTCACTGGTTTTCACTGTAACATTCTCTCTCTATCTTCATCTTTTTCGCTTGCGTCCTCCTCCTCCGTCCGCCTGCTTCACCTCACTCCTCCCTTTCTTGTCTCCAGCTTGAAGCTGAGTCCAGCAGGACGTGGATGAAGCGTTCTCAGCGCTCCAGTCGCTTTGTGGTGAACTTCCTCCCTCACAGGAACAAGTTGAAGGCTGCCTGTGTGTTTATCTAAAGTCAGCTGACAATCAACTCTCTATTTATAACCTCAGAATGCAGCTAATGTAAGTCACATGGTCACTCTCACACACACTAACACACTGTAGGAGGTGTATTGTTGACTTACAGGCTGATGAGCTTATTCAGGTCAAAGGATCATTTTTAACAAACACTTTACGTTGATATAAAATGTCACGTGACCTCCAGGAAATTCCAATTATTGAAGGTTTCCAGCTGAGAAGAAACAACATTTTAACCCCATAAATTCCCTAATTGAGCATTTTTGTCTTTTTTGAAAATCCATCTTTATTCTAGGGGTGTAGCATCAGATCAGACGCGTGACACACGTGACTGCAACAGGAACCTAATCATTCAAAAAGACTTGATTTACTGGAATAAAAAAGCGCTTTCAGCTCATTGAACTATTCAAGCAGCTAACATCAAAAGTAGTGAAGTGCCTTATATATATTATATTACATTATTATTAACTAAGCAGCTAACTAGCAGGAATGTTTCACGTGAACATCATTTGTGTGAGGAAGAGTTTAAAGA
Source organism: Enoplosus armatus (assembly GCF_043641665.1). NCBI lineage: Eukaryota > Metazoa > Chordata > Actinopteri > Centrarchiformes > Enoplosidae > Enoplosus > Enoplosus armatus. The sequence continues at coordinate 11,424,439 of NC_092203.1, read as the reverse complement.
AGTTGTGTGTGTGTGTTATAAATGATAAACATGTTTAAGCTGCCTTTTCACTTTTTATTGCATCAAATCCAAAGTGCTTCTGTCTTCCAAGATCCACGCTGAAACATGAAACCTGGTTTAGTGGTTTTGTCACAATAAAAGAATGAGAATTGAGCGAACACCGAGCGGGTTTTACACTTTAATACTCTCATCAAATGAAAGCCTGCGGAGGCACGTTGGCCGCTCAACATGTGCTGAAGACGACGAGCAAACAAACACCGCTGAGTGGAAAAGAAAAAGGCACGTACAGGCACAAAGAGAGAGAACAGCACGACATGACTTCATCCACCTCTGAACAGTTTGCTAAATCAGAGCACGGTGACAGCCACGAACAGGTGGAGCTGGAGGACACAACAGACACGTGACAAGATCTCCACGACACGCCGTGTTTAAAGAGTGCGTTTCACTGTCTTCCAGACCGTTGGGTTCGGATAAGGGACCAGGATCTCCTGAGACCAAAAATGGTGGATTTCTCAGTTCGGATTACTTAAAAGTCCTTCTTACCCTGCCCCCTCCTCTTCATGGACTCCTCAGAGATCCAAGGACGCGAGGAGGATGTTCTCTTATTTTGAAAGCTCACTACATTAGGGATGTGGTTTTTGGCTGAATGGTGAAATCTAAACGCTGGTAATCCAAAATACCATTTCAGAAAAAAAAGAGTAATATACAAAATACTTTTTGTAATAGTGATAAATGTGTTAAATGTTCTGTTTGTTTGACACATGCAACACATTAAAACAGCAGACGAGAAGTTTGTGTGAGGAACACAGACTAAATTCACAGCTTACGCCTTCCTGAGGGTGTGAGAGTTTGTTTCCTCCTGAACTCTTCTCTGGTGACGACGGACTGATGATGTGCAACACGGCAGGTTTCTCCTCCAAATGTACAAATCTCAGCCAGACAGCTGCGATGGAACTGAAGGAGACACAGCGTCTTCACATGCAGATTAATATTCCACTCATGTTCGGGATGATCAAATGTTCCCTTCATGACTTGGCACATGTAAGCACCGTGTTTAATGATGGAATAAGCCCATATCCTGAATATGAAAATGGTGTGGAAACTAGCTGGAATATGGTGGTCTATATTTGAGTGTGAGAGAACGTGCAAAGGAGCTTATTGTCTATTGTCGAGGACGAGGTAAGGCTACAGTCGGGATTATTACTGCATGTAAACACGCTGCCAGAATAAAGACGGAGGGTCTCTCCTTGTTCCTGAGAGACTTCCCGAATGTGAAGCTTTGCAGAGACGGCCGCAGCAGCAGGTTATGATGTGGTGGTGTTATTGTTATTGTTTTGATTCTATTTAAAGCTGCACGAGGCAACTTCGTACTCAGGACTTATTACCCAGAAATCATGTGACAAGACCAGCTTCTTCTTCTGATTCACCTGAAAGGAGCTCGAGCATACACAGATTTTTACATCGAATCTTTAACAAACTTTAACAAAACCTGGTCTGGTCCCCTGAAGTTCTGTGTTTCTGGGCTCAAACAGAGAGAACTTTTACAAAGACAACGGCGTTGGCCACT
>NC_092203.1:10660372-10702872 GCF_043641665.1 Enoplosus armatus | reverse complement strand
CTCTACACGCGTTCATGCCGGGAGAATGCGTCAACTCCTGCGTCATGGAAATTTATCTCCAGCAAAGGAGGAGAAGGTCGAGTCCAGGAAGTGCAGAGAGAAAAGCACGTCGATGTCATGTTTGTGCAAATGTTAAATATAAGTGAGAGAAACCAAACAAGATCGCCACTTAAATTCAAAACAGCAGCAGGAAGAATGAGAATCAAATACCTCCGTAGCCAAACTGCTCCTTCATAAATCAATATTTAAACAAGTTCACCACGAGAATATATACTGTGAATACTACATATAATTATTTACTAGTACAGTGTGCTAAGGTGATATTTAAAATCATTATCACAATATTAAAAAGAACATTTTCCTATATCGATATATATATTACGACGTGCAAAATTTTAAATAAATAAAAATGCATTTTGCGTAATCTGCAGTTAAGCTACAAATCCACTGACGCCACATGGAAGCCCAGTTTGGGGTCGAGTTATACGATGACGATGACGACGGTACACAATCAGTCCACATGTCTACTGCTGTGTCTTGACTGAAGCGCTCTGTGCCTCTGAAACAATAACAAGCCGGAAAATGTTGAAGCTGCTGCGAGTTCAGCGATGTTAAGGGACGGAAAGTTTCTCTTTGTCTGAAAGCTCTCAAATGTGCCACAGAAAGCTGAGATTCAAAGCGAGGCCCATCTCTCCTAATTAACACTTTGAAAGATAAAAGCAGTTTATTAAATCAATCAGGATGATGGTTGTTTGTGAATCCCAGCAGATAAGGACATTTGCATATTAACTTTGCAGTTCTAACCTACATTTGAGGATCTTCTGAGATTGTGGCCAGCTTCAATGTAAATATTTTCCCCTCGCTGCTACTGTACACGTTTTAAAGTTTCATCGCCCGGATTCTCTGGTGGATTTTCAACTCATTAAAAAATAAAGAGATGGATAAATAAGCAAACATGTAACGTAAACAGACAAACAAATGAATAAACGAATACGGATATCATGGCACTGGAGAGGTTTGTGGCAGAGACGGGGCAAAACAATCTGGATCTTAACTTGCTGTTAGAGATTTCCAGTTCAAAAGTAGGCTTTAAATCAACATGAAAGCAACAAATAGGCTTTTAAAGAGCATTATATGTGCCCTCCAGTTAATCTGGCACATACCAAAGAGCTGTTTCAACATGTTCTGCCAAAATTTAACTTCCATGTGAATCATGCAATTTCTTGATAATGATTTAAGTGCATTACGACGGTGCTGTGTTTACTGGCTATTGTATGAGGTTTGTGCAACATGTATCACTGAACTCATGGAAGTTATTGGTACTTAAAATCTCCATTGGATGGATCTTTCCTATATTTGTGACAATTTAGTGTCAGGAATTGACGCATGAGGGTCTCAAATTTATTTATTCCTGCAAACAAACGTCATGGAAACAAGTCATGTGTGCGGATCCAAAGCCTGATCTTATCCCTCCGAGCCTGAGTGATCCGTTTTTGATCAAAAACTATTAAAAATACATCAATGAGCCACACTGTTGCCCCGGCTGACATGGGACGAACCTCCATCGTACCATGGGGGAGACAACACGGACTAGAAGACACCTAATATTTTAGAAAAGGCTGATCAGCCTCATTCATTTGCTTTTTGCGTCGAGTAAGACGTCGGCTGAGAAACCGTTATCTCAAATCTCGTCATATCAAACCTTTCCTGAATTCTCAGTGAGAACAGCCACAAAGAAATCAAAGCTTGCAGGTATTGACCGGCCTCTCACACGGACACAGAGGAAGAAAGAAACGCCAGATCAATACCAGTCGTTGCTAATCCTAGTACCGACACAACAGCGCCATTGTGTTTCGATGGGTGGGCCGAAGCTTCGTAAGGAATCACCGAAGGGTCACAAAGGGTCCTGTCGCCATTCTTTCTTTCCGAAAGGGTCGCGCAGCGTGGACCGCTGCACCACTCGATACTCGACTTAGTGACGAGATGAAAGGCGGCGTTTGGGCTGCAAATGACAAACAAACGGGCGAGAACCCTCAGCTGTAATCGGCCCGAGCTGCATTCACACAGACAAGAGGTGCAGATCTGAGAGCAGCTATCGTCGTCTCATCACCAGCAGAGAATAGGTGAAGCAGTATTCCAGGGGAGAAAGTTACTTTAACGACTCTGGAGCCTTTTAATTGCAAAGGCTTGGATATTAGTTCAAAACCGCTCACTTCATGCTTGGGAACACAGTGCCACGGTGCCTGCGCCCTCACCCAACACTTGTTTTATGAACTCACTTCACAGTAAAGAGAGGCCAATTAGGGTGCAAAGGGATTAAAAACACGGGGGGGGGGAGCTTTTCCATTTCTCTACTTTTGTGGTGGAGGACAGGCTATAGGATGGAAACACAAGAGGGGAAGAAAGCTCAGCACTTTATGATGGTGAAATTAAAGAGGAACACAAAGGTGTGATCCACCTTGGATTATCATTCATCTCGGATGTTCACAGTATTCAGCCAGGAGTTTTCCCTTCACCTGCCTCCATTTCTTCTCACGTTAGTCAAGAAACACATTTCCCAGAATTACTGTCAACAACTCGGCTTTGTCTCAACATTTCGGCTAAACACTGGGTCATGGGGGGGGGGGGGCAGAGAGCGCGATGAGACGGCACTTAAATCTTCCTAGTTTCTTGATCCGTCCAGGACAGAAAATGTTAAATGGGGCCACATATACTTCATCCACGTATACTACAGTACTTCCGTAGTGGCGATAAAGCATGAAGGGTAATGTAGAAAGAGATCTGTGCCGCGCCTCGCTGTTTATTTCCTTCATGTAAACACGCTGAGAGCTTCGGATCCGCAGGCCCGACCATTTATCCGTGGCTCTGACTTCCTCTAATAAAATGATTACCAATCTCTGGTAGCGGTTCACCTCAGACGCACCGTCCCCGGGAGATGTCCGAAGGATGCTATTAACCAGGGAGGAGGGGGTGCGGGAGGTGCAGGGGGGGAGGATGGGCTTCCCCCAGCGAGGAGTGTCTTTAACATAAGTGGAGATGAGTGTAACCGGATGGTGGAGGCGAGGGGGTTTCCCCAGGAATGGCGGAGAGCAGCAGGAAATCGATGCGTTGTTTGTTTATTGGTCTGACCTCTGCCCCCCCCTTCTTTCTTTTTTCCATTTTCTCTCCTCTCCTGTCCTATTTCCTCCTCTGAGTTCAGTCTCATTCCAAAAAACAAGCACATTTCCAATAAAATCCAGGAGCCTTTGAAAATTTCAGTTGAATAAATGTCCATTTCATTACTGTTCCTGCTATAAAACAACCATTATCCAACCTTCCAGTTCACAAAAGCTTTTCCTTTTGCGGCTCTAAACACTTGGTTTGATTTCATATTTCATACTAAACACTAATTATGCAGCTTGTTAATTCAAATGTCCTACATAATTAAATTGCTTGATTTTGGAGTGAAATGCTGTCCAACAATGCAACCCAATAAGGAAACAGAGCAGTTATTTCATGGATCAACGTAGCGTTCGTTTTAATTTTGAAAAATAGGTGTGACCTTTTTCAATATCTCCATGTGGAGGTCAACTCTCTGTGTGCAGCTGTATCGCTGCCCTGAATCCAAAGGAAGAAAGAAGAGAGAAGACCTTCCCTTCACTTCTGTATACGCAGGGAGAAAAACTTCCAAGATCCAGATATCCGGAACGAAAAGGTCACCCGAATCTTAGGACTCTTAGTGATGCTAATGGGGCCTAATTTGAAATGGAATTTTATTCACATCTTGAAATCCGACAATGAGATTTCATTCAGATGTAGCAGTCACTTTTTACTTGCTTTAATGATAAGTAGGTCCAAATGTAGGGAGAGAGAAAAAAGGAAGAAAAAAAAAAGATCCCCAAGGTGCTTTGACTCTGTTCTTTTATTAATGACTTGAGCCCTTTTGTGACCGCCGCAGAATCGTTTGATGAATCATTATCGTGGAGAAAATCATCACGACTGATCATATTAAGAGGGGAACGCAGTTGTTTTGCAAGGCCTCTTCTCTTGTCCATTGTGAATTATTGTCATTATCATTAGCATGAAATGAATTCTGGCCTTTCAAAAGGGGAGCACCGCTATGAGTTAATGTATATTCATCTGTCGTCGGGCCACAGGCTTGTTTTGTCTGTTATTGTAGCTGCTGCGAGCCGCTTTGAACCCGCCACCGTACAAGGACGCCGATAACGGCGCCTCGGCAAACATCAACCTTGTTTACATTAATGTCTGCAGACTGTTGCAGGTCGACCCGCGATCCATATCAATTGTGCACCGGTGAATAAATTCCGGCGACGAGACATCAATGAGGGCCAGATCCGTATTACAGCAACATAAACAATACATTTCTGTGTGTTTACTGCCACTGAGGGCATAATAGAGCTATATTTACTCATATTTCTAACATGGGGAGTCATGTGACGGGCTGCGTGGTGAGTTCAGGGGTTTACATTCCTCTCTGTTGGTTTTAATGTCACTCCAGCAGTAATGTGTCTGGTCTCCTGGCATCGGGGACGTTTGGGGGACACAGAGCCCAATCGAGAGCAGCATCTGCAGCCTGCTGACTGAATGGGGGCCCCTCCAGCGCTACCTGGGCCCCGGCTGGGCCAGTAGCCACGAGCTGGGGATGGGGGGGGGCAGTTAGAGGAGCAGGAGAGACGAGGGGGGGGCAGCCGCCATCACCGTGATCTGATTTATCCTCAGGCCGGAGACTACAAATGAGTACAGACAGCTTTTTCATAGCCAAAAGACACATTTGCATCCATGTGTGTGTTTGTGGATGTGTGTGTGTGTGTGTGTGTGTGTGTGTGAGAGAGATCGGGGAGGGGTGGGGTGGATCACAAGACAGAGTGTAGTTTCATAAACAGCTCAGTTTCAGCAATGAAACGCTGACACAAAAGCACACAAGCATAAATTGTTGCATGTGTGAACACACATATGTTTCTTTACTCTTAAGCTATTTATGTTTCTGCTGCTGTCATTGAAACAGGAGCATGAAATAATTCAGATTCTCATAAGAAGGCCTGTGTGTTTTAGAAACGCATAACGGGAATCACCAAGCGCTCTGAAGTTGCCATTTGATGGTCATTAGGCGAGCGTGTTTACAGATTTAATGTTACACCTCGTAAGCGTGTACCTCCGAAGTGAGCAGCACATTACTGCTCTTCGATAAAAGCTTTCATAACTGCACTTCTGCTCTTTATCGCAGGAAAGCCTCCATCTTATCACCTCATTTCTGTCTATAAATGACTCCTAAAACCTTGTTTTCTTAAAACAAGTGCAGTGAGAATATTTGAACCTGAACTTTTTTTTTTTAATGATTCGCCGTCTTCAAACTATAAAGTAGAATCAAGATAAACTCACTTTACTTGATTTAACAAAGACAAAAACGTGACTTCAAGTCTGATGTTTTGTTTTTAACTGTATTTCAAAGTTAACAGCTGAGAAATTCGTTTTTATTACACTACAGTCGCAATATGAAGGCGCTCAGTCAAGTTTCTTTTCAGCATCGTATTAAAAATAATGAAGAGAAGAATTTGATGCTAATTCTCCTCAGTCCGTTTTCAACAGTCGGTGACCGGAGGTGAAGTCAGGCAGCAGACCTGAGAGCGCTGAACTTTCCAGTAATTATTCTGCGCTCGGGTCAGCTCTGGACAATATGTTAGCCATCTGCCGGCATCTGTGCTTTCTCCCACTAATAGACTGAACCCCCCCCCACAACCCCTACCCCCACCTCTCCACCTTCCCTGCACACCGCAACACCCCCCCCCACACACACACAGTACACCGGACCACCATCGCAGCCTGGAGCGAGCGGAGCCGGGGGTGAAACGCTAAGCAGGTCACATGTTGTCTTTCAGCCATATTTGGGTCAGGCCTTTGGCACTGGATGAGGGGAGGCTTAATGCACGGAGGCAATGGGTAATAATCCTCCCTCCAACACACACACACACACACACACACACACACACACACACACCGACATGTAGATGAATAAACAGACATAAACACACTGCACTCATATGACTTCCCTGGATGCTTTTCTTGCCTTACAGGGCGTGAAATTCCTCATTTTTCTTCGATGCGATCCTAACTCAGGGTTCATTTCAAGTCTCAGGAGGGAGCTGAATACTTGCAATTCTAATTTCAACATGCAGGGATTGTATAGTGGCAGAAAACACAAGCTAACAGCAGCTTTAACAGAGCATATGTTGCGTGGAACATATGTTTGGAGCATATGCGTAATGCCAGAGGAAAGAGGGCTCCCACGTGTGGAGGATCACAGGTAGACCAGATCTTAAATACGGAGCAAAGAGACGTTTGAAAGTGAAATCAGAGCATGAAAAAACAGTCTGTGTTCATCCAGTTCGCGTGTTAAAAAGGCTGAACTTCCCTGAGCTGTGAGGCCAAACACTCGCATCTAATATTTTGGGAAATGTATGCTAAACCGGACCGCCAAATTTGCTCCTTCCATTAAGATTAGGACACGGCACATATATCTTGGTGGCCTTGAACGGGCTGGAAATGTGTAAATTTAATACAAAAAGTAAAAAAAAATATGGAAAAATAAACTTTCTTTTATCAGGAATTCATTAGGAGAAAACTCAGGGCGTTGTATGTTTTTTTTGATGGTGTGTGAAGTTGTGGGGGCAGAGGCCGAGAGCGCGGGTATGAAATGTGATCAAATTTCAAATACATTCACAGTCGTGGCAATTTGTACATTTGCATCATACTTCTGGAGGACGTCTGACAGTAAATGGGATGAGGTTGGACACATTTGCTGCCGCATTCTGCCCTCACAGGAACGGCGCCTGATGAGGAAAACACTTAAACTCCGATTGGAAGAGCAAATCAGATGATGTGGGGAACAGGTGAATGGCACACATCGGCGTGGAAGCAAAATCGCCAAAACAAGAGGTAACATGAGGCCGAGAGGCCTGAAAGGTCACAAGAGGTCAAAGGCAAATCTAACCCTATCAGGAAGGGGGGCTGGATGTCGGCCATACTGCTGGTTTTCATCTCGATCTGCCGCATTCATCACCAGCGTCTAGACGTTCATACCTCCCAGTACAGCATCTACTTACTGTATGATGTCTTGAGCAGTGACACATTTGCACTTTTCTCCTTCCTCTCTGCAATCACACTAATTGCTTTCACATATGACTTTTGGCGACTTTTCCGGCGCAGAAAACCTTCAGCGAGATTCTTATCTCAAAGTGCAGTCAGACAGGCGTCAGATTTGGCTTTTTGAAGCGCCGGCGTTCATGACTTCATTGTGGTTTAGAGCTGCAACCGGTCTCGAAAGAAACCAAAAGGAAAGACTTTGAATTTCAGAACAGATGCTGCCTTCAAAGGAAACTTGTGAGGATGAACGGAGGGTGAGAAAAAAAAAACAGGTAAAGCCTGAATGAAATTGAAAAATAGCGAACGCAAATGCAACGATGCTCCTGTTTGCATGAAAATACTACTTTTCCTAAAAACCCACAGACTGGAGCAATGTGAGCACACTATGCGTACAGGTATGTGGAAATTCAAGGCAGAAACTCCGACTCATGAATAACCTCGTCGTGGTGCTCACACATCTGCATGCAAACAAAGTCGAGGAGAAGACAAGGGGCGAGGCTGCGCATATCATCATCAAAACAAAACAAAAAAAGAGAAAAGCACTACGTCTCCAAGAAGTTCAAAACCTCCAACTTCTCCCCTCCTCCTTCCACCTTCACCTCCTCCACCCTTTTCATTCCCCTCTCCTAAGCACATTCAAATGTGCAGGTTTGTTTTGGGGATAAAGTCCTCCTCTTTGATCAGCGCTAATTAGACAGCCTCTGCTTTCGTTCGCTACCTATTAGGGTTGGGTAGGTTATCGCCGTCCTAATCTCTGGCCGGTAGCCAGGCGAGGGTGCTGCGGTCCTTAAGGAGCCCCCTCAAAGCCGTCTAAGGTAAGGAGGAAGCGTGATGAAAGGGCCGTCTCCTTTCAGCGCAGATCAATACGCTCCTCTCCTTTGCCTATGGGGGATCAAGAGTTTGAAACGCAAAGGGGGTTTTTGCATAAAGATCCAAACAATGGTTCACAAGACATTTTTCTCTCTCACTCTCCTTCTTTATGCTTTATACTTCCTCTCTGCCTTCCCTTCAACTTTCCTCTCCTGGAAGGAGGAGGAGGAGGAGGAGGAGGCGGCGGCTATTTAATGAAGCTGGAAATTTTGATTTTAGCAGTTCAAAACGCCCGCAGGAGGCAAACAACCAAAGTTACAGTAATTTCTTTTTGAGAATGTTTAGCCTCGACTTGCCGGATGGTGGAATACGTTGTTCTGGTTGCTCATATGTAAGGATTCACTTACAGAGTCTCAAATACTGTTTATAGTAAACAAAAGTCACCGCTCTGCCAGACGTGCATCGTATGTTCAGATAAACAAACTTATGGATTCTCCGATATTGTGTAATGCTCCTTTAATACTCCACAATATAGACGGAAGCATTTAATCCCTCACTATTTGTCTCGTACTTCATGCGTGCCCAAGGAAAGCCCAGCAACGCACTTCTAGTTTGTTTGGTCAGTTTAGCCTAAACAACCGATTAGGGATTAAAAGAAATGTATAATCCACCGAATACACAATGGAGGCATTTTAGTATATTTATGAGGAAGTTAAACGTGCTGAGACACTTTGTCTAAATAACTGCAGCTAAACTTGACTCAGGCACTTCTTGAACATCCACAGCACTTTTTAGGGCTCGTCAGATGGACAATATTCGATTGTTGCATATACACTTTAACACTGTTGGACAGACAGCAAACCCACATATATGTATCAGCCGACTCTGCAGTTCCTCTCAGCTATACAGAGCATTTTAGCATCTTTCAGCTTATTGTTGTACAAAGCTAGCGACTAGCTGGTGAACACAGTGGAGCATTTAGCAGCCGAAGAGCCAGATATTTACTACAAGAGCTAAAGAGTGAATATCAGACAGAAACACGACGTTGCTCTGTGTCTGCTGGCTGTGTAACGAGGCAACTAATTGCTAACAGATCAGCCATGTCAACTTTTTAAAGTGATACGTCATATGCTGCCCCCAAGTGGCCAAAAAATGAATGAATGCAGCTTTAAGGTTTCAGTCGTGTTCTTTTCTGTGGATTGTACCTTGAACTCTATCAATACATATATTACATGTTCATATTCATGTAACTTTTCATGGTACTAGTACTCTGTTGAAGTTTTACATGGTACTTTACACTGCGGGTGGGTGGAGATTGTTTCTGGAAGCGCTAATTGACTTGATTTCTTATCGATATCTGATTAATTCAGTTCTAGTGTGTTTAAAGAATATCTACGATCAAATACGGCTTCAGTATGTTGTGAGGTTTTATCTGAAAAGGCATTTAATTGGAAAGAAGTAGAGACAAGACGTACTGTACGCAGCTTCCACCTATGTGCAGTCTTTCTGTGTTTCCTATCAGTGGAAAGCCCTCGTTGCTTCACTCCTTTCTTCACTATTTTCACCATGATTATGTGACCCCCTTTTTGCAAGTAATTTCCCCTGGATAAGAAAAACAATCAGTCCAATCAAGACTAAAAGAGGAGGGGAGGGGGGGAAAAAGGGGGAGGTTTGAGTAGAAATCTCTCCAGAAGTTGTTGGCCGTTGTGGGAGAAGAGAAGAAGGAGCAATCTAGAGGGCCGGCGTATATTTCCCTCTCAAGTAATTCATTTATGTCTTCAAAACTCTTTCAGAGACCAGAGTTACTGTGCCTTTGTTGTGCTTTAAAAAGCTTAGCCGGTCTCTATGAAGAGAAGCAATGAGAACACTTTAGAAAAAGCTACAAAGGGAACGGACGGGCGGTGGAAGAAAGAAAAAGTGAATGGCACCACTGATAAAGTTGAGCAAATTAAGTCATTGACCTGCGGTGGAGATTAATAGCAAACAAGGTGCCCCAGCTTCACAAGTAATGAATATTCTTCAAACGGCGTGCAGGGGGGATGGGGGGGGGGGGCGCCAGATAGGGCCGGCTTGATGCGGATGACATTGAAAGTTGCGGAGAACAGAAAAATTCTGTCATTTTTCATTTGTATGCAAATTCGCCTGTTACACAAATTAACCCCTGAACCCCGGTGTCAGTCCTCATCTTGGGTGGAAGCCGGCCCCCCGCCGGGACCCCGCGGCCGCTATACCCACCCACACTTCCCCTCTCAGGTCAGCGGCAGCTTTATACTCGGCTCCAGAGGAAAAAGTTGAGTTATAGCTCCGCCCCCCCCCTTTTGTTTACTGCTCTCAATGGGCGGCGAGACGACAGATCTGAGACCACCTTACGGCTAATAGTCACGTTTAACCCCCGCGATGGCTAATACATCATCAACACCCACGAAACTCGCAGTATGAAGCGTCGATGAAAAGGCAGACACTGATATTTGTGATATCTGATTACTGAAAAACTGTTAATGCTACATGACAATATTTATCTGCCTCATGCGATATAATCGGTCCCACTGAACCACCACAGGTCAGTTTCTGCTCTTTCTTCTTCTGCAGTTGGCATGATTAAAATGCAAAATGCCGGCTGTGCAGCACCCACCTTGGCCAAAGCTGCCGCAGCTAATCACTCCCCGTCGCTTTGAGGTGGACCTCCGGGACAGAGAGCAAATCCCGCTTCACTCTGCAGCTGCTGGAGGTGGAAATACCTCTCAGTTCAAGTCAAGTGGGATAAGAAGAGAGCTTTACCAGCGTCACCTTAACTTCTCACCTCAAGGTGGTCGTCAAGATAAGTGTATTTTAAATTTAGACACGGGACTTTAAAAACATTGTCATTAAATCTTATGGTTCACAATCAACACAAATGACAGAGATGTTCTGATCACACTGCTCTTCGTGACACTGATTGTCACCTGTAGCCACAGGTGTACTGTCACATGACCTCATCCACTGCCAATCGTCACAAAAACTAGTTACACTTCCAGAAATAGAACAACGTAGCCTTAAATATTAACCCAAAATGATAAATGTCCATATAGTACGTTTTTAGAGCGGCCATTTTTAATCGAGATCACTTTTCACGACACTAATCACTCCATCACTGACTTCACGACAAAGCTTCTGACTCGTCTAACTGGGCCACCAGATGCTCCGAAGTTCAACCCAGAACAGGATCCATGTTGAGACATGTTTATAGAAATGTTTCTCCCACAGGATCATGAAAGCTGGATTCCAGCTTGGTCGGCTGCCTCGGTTGTTTACATGTAGTGCTGTGTGAGAGCGGAGAAGTACACCTTCTGTGGGTGCTTTCGGGATCGACGGGGAACCAGATTGAAAATGCCATAAACGCTTTAAACTCGTTGTATTTTGAAGCTACTTCTGCTCTTACATCTGTGTATTTATATCACTGTGTTGGTAAAAGTGGCGCTCTTGTCTCCGTCCCTCTGCGGCGTCAGGAAGGAGGAGGCAGCCCTAAACAAATTTCACCATCTGCAGAGGAAGGTGGCAGCCGCGCAGTGATTGACCCCTTTAATTGATGCGGCTTTAATTATGATAATCGCCTGCCAGAGTTGCTGTTGTTTCGCTTTCCCCAAACCCCCCCCCCAACATGCCCTTTTTTTCAGCAGTGTTTCATATCCTGGCATCCGCGGGTGCAGGTGTCCTACAGATGTTGGTTGCCTCCCCTCGACGCCGTGCAATTTGTTAGCTGCTAATCAGCAGCCACCTTTGCATTACTGCAGTGACACGTGCTGATATGCTGAACTGAACGGAGAGTTGATGTTATGTCGGGTCTCTGGAAACCTGCAAATGAAGGACTTTGGAATTTCCAGTATTTTTGAGGGACATTTGATGCCACAGACGCTAGATTTGTGTTATTAATTAATTTTCAAATTCATTTTGTCTCCCAACATTTCTATTTCATACCGTGTTTTTGTCTTTGGCAGGTAAAATTATGAACATTTCAAAGGTGATTCTGGCCGTCCTGAACAGAAGGAAGAGCACGTCCAGTAATCAGAAACTCTACAGCATGCATTTGAAAATGATCAGTAAAAATCTATATTTGGATATATCTGGATTTTGAAAAGCCTCCTATCAGTTTTATACGACTTAACTTGACTTACAGTGTGATGTGGATGCATGTCTAATATCTTTAGTTTACAGAATGACACTTTGACAAACTGGGTCTCTCTCTGCACTAAATAACTGAGCCTTAAACATAATGTCCAGTATTTTGGAGTCACGTCTGACTGATTCATGTTGTAAACTCATAAACATTTTGAAAAATGTTTGCACTGGACTCGGACGTTCGTACCGCAACGCCGCAGGTATTTACGATACATTTTTATCCAAACCAGATGTTCCTCGACTTAGAAATTTGGAACTTAAGCTTCATATTCCCAAAGTGAATTCTGTACTTTTTGGAATAAAACTCTTTAAATTCTGTTTACGTTGAAACTTTTTGCAGGAGGAAACCCCTCCCAACACCACAGCACAGTGGCAAGAGCAGTGAGTAAAATGGGTTTAGACAAACAAACAAACAAACACACACACACACACACACACACACACACACTGAGCGGCCACCAGTGGCTCTGCAGTAAGTTTCCCTTCAAAGGATCCCCTCAGGATAGACTGTGCGCGAACATAATCCAAGGCCCCTTTGAAGTGCACACTTGAAATGTCTTTTGGCTCGGCTGCTGCGAGTGGCATCTCAGCCCTTTGGGTTATTGGAGAGGAGAAGCGCTCCTCGGCCGGCTCGAGGTGGAGAGGCAGCACCTGGTGGTCCCTGCTGCCTCTCCTCGCCACATTTCACACATTTAAAGTACACTGGGTGCTCGTCTCCTCAGCCGCCTCGCGACCGCAGCCAAGAGGTATAAACGGTGCTCTCGCTTTCTGCCGGATAAAGCACGAGTACATTTTGGAGTGGATTTTAATAAATCCAGTGTGGCTTTGTCGCACAGCGGAGTTTCACTTGTACACACATTTCTCTGCAGGCGGAGCAGCTCTGAGGGCAGGAGCAAGGCCTAATCTCACTGGTGGGTGGAGTCCGTTCCTAACACAGTTTTTAAGAGATGAGACCTTTGGACACGCCAATGAAAAAGCCCAGAACTTAGCAAGGAGGTAGATAACGTGACGGATGTTAGCACTTTGCTATTTGCTAGTATCCTGCAAATGACTTCCCACTGTTAACATCCAAAGCGTGAAGGCGAGGAGTAGCTTCAAGTAGTGAAGCAGAGAGTGACGGCTTGGAGGGACAAACAGGCCTCAATCCAAGAGTTAATATTTGCCTCTTTAAAACCACAACCACAGACTTTCCTCAAGCCCAACCAGGTGCTTCAGCTGGTTTAAACCAGTTTATTCGCCATAAGCACAAACCTTTCCTGACTTAAACTATACCTGAGTTGCCATGCACATCAGAAATCACTGTAATAAACATGAGTTTAGCAGAAACGTAGAATATCACACAGACTTTAAGACATTTTCTGCCCCGGCGAGAGAGAACCAAGCCTGAAGTCGTTCAGGCAGCCGACCAGCCGACACGTCAACATACGCCACTTTATTACTTTACTTCTATCAGAGTACGAATAAATACAACTCAGCTTAGGTTTTTCTTCATGTTGGTTGTTGTTTCCTTCCGAGGTCAGAGACATGAATTCATCTGCATACAGTAAAAAAAAATCACTCTGTAACTTCGACCCCTACTCTTGTTCCTTGTAATTTTTTGGACTCTGAACAGGAGCCAAAAGCCAGAAACGTGATTTTAATAACGATAACTTTCAGACAAGATGAAAACCGAGACGTGCGATGACTGCAAATGTCTGAACACTGAACTCGTGAGGCCTCAAACTTCACTTCAAAACATCAGATCCGTGTTTCTGTCGAGGCCTGCTTGTGAACCTGAGACAGCTATCTTTTGACATGAAGGAGTTTAGACCTCTCATGTTGTACTGTACTCGGCCCATTTGTTATTCAATCCTTTAAAAAAAAAAAAAAAAAAAAGACAGAGTGGCCCTTTAAAGGGAAGACTGCTCCTCGTAAAGACTCAAAGCGCTCACGCAGCGATGTCACACAGCAGTGCAGCTGAGCTTTACTGCAAATCTTATTAAACTTATAAGAGAGCGATGCCGTTTGAGACGGAGAAGAGCGGCGGCGGCGGCGGCGGCGCTCGACTTTATGGAGTCGTTAGTTGTTGGCGTCCGACGGCTCGAGCAGACAGAGTTTTTCCTTTATATTTCTCTTTTTATATGCTACAATCACTTTTTCTGATTATACTGTATTTCCTTAAATGTTGTCAGTCAGGTGCATAGCACTACTTTGCTATACTTAACATTGTATAATATCAGGAGATGTAACAGCTGTATGGTTTTCTACTCTAAATAAATGACAAATGAATGAAACAGTATTAAAAGGGGAACCTGAGCGCAGTAACGTACACTGTGGTGAAGTAGCACCGTGCGAGTATCTGCGTGTTTTCATGTGTGTGGGTGATTTGTGAATGTCTGCATGTGTGTGAACAAATGTATTTTTAGGTGAGCGCACATGTGTGTGTGGTCTGAGAGAGTGTGTATATGACGCACACTGCCTGTGTGTGTGTGTGTGTGTGTGTGTTCTCACCATCTTAAGACTCCTCTCAGTCAAGGCGAGTTTCCAGGAGGAAGCGAGTCGTGACCCTGTAGTCCATCATGGCGATGGAGGGATTGAACAGGACGCCGCGGGCTGCAGAAGCTGATCGAGGAAGTCACTTTCATGCTCGGCTCCGCTCGGCTCTCAGATAGAAAAGGGGGGGGAAAAGGAAAAGCAGCACCAGGCTGGACGCAGGGAGAATGCAGGAGGAAGACACACAGAGAAAGATGGAGACAAGAGTCATTGTGAGGAGAGAAGAGGGAGTTAAATACTATATAGGAGATTTTGTGATTTAAAACATTATGGTTTACCAAACAGGCCTACCAGGGACGAGCTCAAGGGCCCAACAGGGGCCCCTAAGCCAGAGCCTCTGTTTTAAGAGACCATCATCAGCATTTCTCATTAGCAAGTCAAAGGTAATAAAAACATAAGTCATTTAATAAGTGCATACGTTTGCTCCTACATTTGAATTAGTAAAGAAATATGAACATGTTTGACAGCAGTTTAGTTTATTCAGTAGAAACATGAGGTGCAGGGAGAAGCAGGAGAGTGTTTAAATTTCAGTTATAAAGAAGACAAACGCAGCTTTTCTACAACATATGTGCTGATCACTAGTGAAAGGATTCAGACTCTTCGTCTTCATCTTCAGCCTGAGCAAAAGTTCAGGTGCTTCAGCAGCACTTTGTGTCGTCTGAACACTGATGACCTACATTGTTTTACGTGGTGGGTTTAGTTTTATTCTACATCTCATGTATTTGACGTTTACATCCCTTTGTGTTCAGAAATCAGAAATACTTTATTGATCCCCGGGAGGAAATGATGTTCTATACAAAACTTCCCCTTGAGGACATTAAAGTGTAACTTGACAGCTGAAGTTGAAAGTGTTAAAAACTGTTTTGTGATATTGTGATTTATTTTAAACTACATGCATAAAAACCTCGATTTAAGTGGCACAAAGCAGCCCAGGCTCCTACTAGACTCACACACATAAATATGGTGAATGTTAGGCTGTAATATCCCTTTAAGATGGTCAAAAACTTCAAAGCATTATTTTGTAAGAGTAGGTATTTCTTTTTTTCCGAACGGTGGATATCTTGGTTTGGAACAGAGCTCATGATGACATGTTTTCTAAATCCTCTGCCCTCCCTCGACACAGTTTTGAGGAGAAGTCTGCACAGAGGAAAGAAGAAAGAGAGACAGTGTATGTGAGTGTGGTCGAGGCAGCCGGTGGGAGATTAGCAGAGTTTTCTGCGAATGATCCTCGCCGACTGGCCAATCTGTTCAGCCGGGGCCTCGAATTCACGCAGACGGCGCGAGTAGTGACACCAACTGCTGCGACAGAAAGGGAGAGCGAGCAGGAAGTTCCATGGCACGCCGCCCGTCACGTGACCGGTCCGCGCTTGGTCCCCATCCAGCCATCTGTTTTTTTTTTCCTTTCCTTCTCCGTCTTTACCCCCACGGCTTCCGCCGCTGCAGTTGCCGGTTCCTCCCCTCGCCGGGCGGCAAACGGGTCACATGTGGCCTTTGAGGGGATTATGGACATGATGCTGGTTTAAAGGGGTGAGCGAGGCCCTAACTAACATGTTGAATAAGAAACACTGACGCTCAAACTACTTTTCTTTAACTGTTTGGAGGGGGGAGTCACATAGAAATCCTCCAAACTATCAATTAAGCAACACGTATCCATGGCAACATGTTTTTCCTCATTATCTTCCAGCCCCAGCACCATGACTCATCTTGTTTATGTCAGACTCTGGTGCTGCCGGTCTGTGGTGGACCTGAGACGGCTTTTCTGGACCACAACCGAGTTCACCTTCCGAACCTCTGGAGCAAACAGGAAACACCTTTCCGCTGCGTGGAGACGAATGTGCAGAGTTTAAACCACAACAACTGAATCAAGAAGCTACTGTGAAAGCTAATCAACTTCTAGATGTCAGCGTCTCATTAAGACACTCATGGATGTCCTAAGAGAAGCGGATTGTGTGTTTCATAAAGTTTCTCACAGGTGCACTGAGGGGTGGACCACACAGGGTCCACGTTCAACTGACAAAGATGGCAAATAGCAGAAACCCTGAACCTTCAAACATCCCTGTTTTCCTACAGTCTAAGTAGATTTTCTACTATTCTGAAAAGTCTCAGCTAACAAATAAAGTGCACAAAGTGAAGTGCTCTTCACTGACTTTACATTTGTGTAAAAACACACTGGAGGTAAAACTAAAATAACTGTCTTTCAGAGTTAAAAAACAAGTACACAAACATCCGCTGGAGCTCAGAAACAGGACCATAACCCCCGGCCGGGGTTAAAGGTTCGCCTCTAATCTCTGAAGCTCCACACTCCCAGTCAAGATCCATTCGCTGATTTGCACCGTGTTAAATGGAGACAGTGTCAGCTCCACAGAGTCCATATGGAAAATAAAAAAGTAAATGATTCAGCACAGATAAAACTGTAAGACAACAAACATAATTGCGTTTCGATGTCAAGCCTCTTTGCGCGGCTTTCATATCCCGGATCATTTGCCTGCGTCGCTTTGGAACAGAACTTGTTTCAAACGGCTGCCTTTCTCTCCAATATTGTGCTAATGCATTTAATTTAATGTTCGCAGACGCCGTAATTGGTATAATATTGCTCTATAATACGTTGAAGGAAACCTTAGCATTAAGCACTAAATTGAAATTTTGAAGCGAACGGTGAAAACGACTGTGGGGGCAAAGAAACCCCATTAAATGTAATTTGTTCTGCATGGCTGTGGGGGTAATGGTTACCGAGACACTCCTTTATTAAGTCGAATAGGTAGCGAGGTAGCTTCGGATTTGCTCTCTCTCTCTCTCTCTCACACACACACACACACACACACACACACACACACACACACACGTTATGCTGTCGACACACTCTTAGTGGCGGTATTCAGCAAGGTGTAAGCTGTCGCCTGCTGTTATTCCAGCCACAAAGGCAGCGTTGAGCAGCAACTGGAGGACTGCTGAACACACACACACACACACACACACACACACACACACACACACACACACACACACACACACACACCTTATTCTTGTCCCTTAATAGCACTTGTATGATGAGGCTAAAACTGTGGAGGCAGATTGCAGAAAGAGGAAGACGAGGGAGGAGAGAGAGGAAGTGCAAGAACTCAAAAGGAAAAAGAGGACTGTAGTTGCAGAGGAAGATGAGGGGGAGAGGAGGAAGACAGGAGGTAAAAGCTGGGAGGAGGGGAGAGAGGAAGAGGAGAGGGAAAAAGAAGGGAGGAGAAAGAGGAAGAAGTAAACAGAGGAAGAGGGAAATGAGGAGGAAAGAGGAAGAGGGGGGATTATAAAGGAAAGCTGAAACGTGGGAGGAGTAAGAGAAGAAGAGGAAGAAAAAGGAAGAAGAGTTGGATGAGGGGGAGAATGAGAGGAAGAAGGTGAAAATTGGAACTGGGAAGAAGAAAAGGGATTAGAGAGAAGAGGAGGAAGAGGCAGGAGAGGACAGATATGAAGAGGGGGCTGGAGGAGGGGGTAGAGGATGAGAGGAAGGAGAAAAGAAGAGGATGAAGGGAGAAGGGGGGGGGGGCAGAGGAAGATGAAGACGATGAGGTGTGGCAGAAGACAAGACAAGAGCCAGAAGGAGGGAAATAAAGGAGGAAGAGGAAGAGGGAGAAAATGGAAATGAACAAAGAGGAGGGAGAAAAAAGAGATGGAGGAAGAGGTGAAGGTGGGAAGGGAGGAAGAGGACAAAGGCAAATAGGATGAAGAGGATTGAAAGTAGAAGGAAACAGACAAAGAGGGTGAAGAGTGATACGAGGAGAGAGAAGGTGAAGAGGCAGGAGAGGAAAAGGAGGAAGACGAGGAGGTCCCAGCGGAGGACGGGAGATCAAACACGGACTCTAAGTCAAACTCCGCTGAGAGATCTTAAACCTCCTTTGTAATTGGAATTTAAAAAGTTAATACAAAGACGCTCCTTCAGTAAGATGTCTTTAGCAGATAGAATAAAAAACACGAGGAGGACTCCGTTTGTCCCCCCAGTGATGTTTAAAGCCACCGCTTCCCTTCAAGCACCAAAATTAAAGCAGATTTGTTCCTCTTTGGTGGAGGGATTGTCAAAAACATGGATCAAACTATCAAGTACATTTACTGTACAGCCATCATTCTGAGGTACTTGTACTTTACTTGAGTATTTCCATTTCACCACATTTCAGAGGGAAATATTGTACTTTTTACTCCATTTATTTAACAGCTATAATAAGTTGCAGATTAAGATTTTATCTTCAAATACTGAGTTGGATATTCAAATATAAAACATTTAAGTCATTTTTTTAAGGGTTTTTTTAAGCAATCCCATGAGGGAAGCAACAAACAACTCACTAACTTACAGCACATACAGTAAATAAAACTAACTCACAGGATATAAAGTCATTAAAATGCTGTTTACACGGTATTAATAATAAAAAGCTGGCATGTAATTATCTAAAAGGGACCATTTTGGTGTTGGATACATACATTTCCCTACATTTCCCAGAATGCCACACGAGTGATATGGTGTTTTATTTGTTTTTTTTTCATGACCGGAAGAAGAAGAATTTACAGTGACATCAGCCAGCGTTTGATTAAATATTTCCCTGGCAGTGAATATTAGCAGACCTATTTCAACACATCTTTTATTTTTTCGGTGTGTTTTGTCAGTAATGTGAGGCGGGGAGGCGGGGAGGTGGGGAGGCTGTGAGGTGAGGAGGTGGGGAGGTGGGGAGGCGTGCAGCAGTGGGAGCTGCAGAGTTTCGCTCAGTGGAGGAACAGATGGGAGAAACTCGCCAGGGGAGGATGAATTCCGGTCAAAAAGAAGGTGATAGCAGAGCGTGACCGCCAACATGTCCGCCACATACTTGTCCCTCATTCCTCTTTCACTGCAGCCCCCCCCCTCTCTGTTTTAACATCTTTCGCTTTTCTCGATCTGGTGGTTTACGGTGGTTTCACTCATCACACCCGGGTGTTCAGAGCCTTTACTCGCGCTCATATGTGAAGGGAAGGGAGGAAGAGATGGACTGAGGGAGGCTGAATCCACTGCCAACCCCCCCTCCCCCTCCCTCCCTCAGTTAACCACAGAGATCTTGATC
Source organism: Enoplosus armatus (assembly GCF_043641665.1). Lineage (NCBI taxonomy): Eukaryota > Metazoa > Chordata > Actinopteri > Centrarchiformes > Enoplosidae > Enoplosus > Enoplosus armatus. The sequence goes on along the minus strand of NC_092203.1, from coordinate 10,683,160 downwards.
AGTAACAGGGGAATGGCAAATATATATGTATATATATAAATAAATGTGTGTGTGTTTGGCTCAGGGATACTTTCAATATTTGCACAGGCCTTTTATGCAAGTGTGCAGTTCACCAGAATGTTTTTTTTCCATATGAAACCATCCGAGCTTTTCATTTTTTTGTTCATTTCTGATGAAGTTGGCCGGTTTCCAAACTCCTGAAAGTGAGATTTGCAAGCCTTTTCTTTTTTTTTTTGTTTTTTTGTTTTTTTTCTCTCATTTTGCTTATGAGCCTTTTTAGAGGCTCCTGGCCAAAAAACGCACTGCACCCCAACCCCACCCCCCCACCCCCCCAACCGAGGCGGTAACTCAGGGCGATTAGGAGCCGATGCAGAGCCGAGACGTGACTTCTTCACCCGGCGAGTTTGTGGAAGGCGGATCATTAACAGTGAAACTTTAAAGCAGTCCAACATTCAAATGACAGCACGATGAAAGAAAGAAGTTCAACCGACTACAATCTGACTTCTCCAACAATCATTTGAGTTTCAGTCCAAGAGCTTTTCACGGTTTACAATGAGTGACAGCAGCTCCCGATGACGTGATCATCCTGCTTTTTAAAGGCCATCAGGTAACAGAGAGACAGACTGGATCCTCTGTCTCAGAGAAGAATGAAGGCACGAGTGGGTGTGTGTAAAAAACACAAAGCACAACTCAAAGACGTGTTTGAAGGCTTTTCAAGTCCTGCCGACAGGTGAAGTCGGCATCAATCAATTTATGACATTTATTTATTTTTTGTTTAGTTATTCAGCTTTAACCAATTTTCATAAAGATGATGATGAAGGATGAAGTGCAGTGTGCACAATAACAAATCCTAAGATACTGTACGTATGAGCAGAATAAACCTTTTGAATCACACGTTTTGAAGAAGAACATTTCATTAGCGATTAATCGTTCAGTCTATAAAATGTCCAAAAATGCTCATCACAATTTCCCAGAGCCCAAAGTGACGCCTTCAAAATGCGTCTCTTGTCCAAAAACACAAAGACTCTTCATTTAGTGCCATAAACGACAGAGAAAAGCAGCAAATCCTCTCCTTTAAGAAGCTGGAAGCAGCAACGGTTTTACAGTTTACTCGTTTTCTTTCGATCGAATAATCGATTAGTCGCTGCAGCGCTAAATGAAGTCAGAACAGCTGCAGAGCTCCAACTACAGTCTCCGGAGACAGAGCGAAAGCAGTTCACATGTGAATACCCAGCATGCATTAGGTGGCCGTGGGTAGGTGAGCTTCGGGCTAAGTTACGGCTCTACGCTCAATTGTGTAGGAGGACAGTTTTTACCAGGCACCCAAGGGCCCACATAACCTCAGCTAAGGCTATTAATACAGAGAGTAAAATCATAAACCCTGTCCTGCAGGGACACAGACCTACACACACACACACTCATAAACTGTATGTATGTGCACACACACACACGCAGAGGATAATATCACTCTCTCACATATGAAAATATATATACATATTTTATATCTGTACACACCAGGACTCCGTCAATACACTTTCCTTCTGGATAAACGTGGTCGACATATTTAATCCTGGAATATAATTCTCTTTTATTCTCCATTATTTGTTGATTCTATTTTAATTGTGTATTTTATAAATATTTCCCTTCTATCAGGAAAGAACTTGACCCAAAATGACTTGAAAGAGAATTTTTGATCAGGTTACACATAAATAATGAATATTTATTATTAATTAGAGTACATTATTTTGTCATTATTATTGCTGGAGTTGGAGCTGAAGTGTCCCATCATGTTTTTAATGTTTGTTTTTTTCAGTCTGATAAAAAAATAAAATGTGATTAAATATAAAACATTTTTTCATTTAATAAAAGAAGTTCTCAAATGTTAAATGTTGTCTAAACGAAAGCCAACCGAGTCTAAAATTTGGCAAAATTGTTATTTAAATCTGGAAATATCGGCTGAAAATTATGAATCTGACCAGACATTCACTCACTCGCTGCTACAGACACGTTAAGGTCGATTATTAAGGTGGAGTATTAAGGATCAATATCCTGCCCTATAGATACACTCGCACCTCAAGTTCGTGTGAATCTTATTTTTGGGATTAAAGCTTCATGTTGCTCATACTGTTCATGAAACACAAACTCCAAATAAGAAATCTAATTCTTCATAAAGGGATGATACGTGTGCCATCTTGCTCCACACACACACACACACATTATTATACACACCCCTACAAGCGAAACCCCTCCCACCACCCTCTCACTCCCCAGAGCTTTAAACAGGCAAACTGAACACACAGACTCAGATCCAAGAAAGCAGATGCTGGTCCGCGCCGACACATGCAGAACTGGAGATCAGTGTTTTAGCATCACATTCGTCATATGTGCTCTTTCTGCGTCACATGCCACACACACTCCAATTATTCAAAAACTCACACACACTCCTGAGCAAACGTGGTGCACGCACACACGCAAAAACTATATGCTTTCTGTTTACAAAGTGGAGATTTGTGTGTGCAAACATTTCTTAGAGGAGGAACTAATCTGATTGGCTGAGGTATAGTCAAGTGGGCGGAGCCAAACACAGGGTGGGCTGATGACAGCCGAACATGGATGTCTTTTGAAGCAGAAATTTGGGTTTACCATTCCACTAGTGCTGGAAAATGTAAATTTGTGAAAATGTGAGTGAAGTCTGGTTGGAGCGGAGGTGGAATAATAACATCACGCTACCGGCCGCCAGTAGCAGAAGCTAACCAGAGAGACGAAACTCTTTTTGGTTTGAGCAAATTACGTCAGAATGAAAGGGCGGCCATTTTGCCAAATGGTGCAACACCTCCAGGCACGAATCAAAGGATAACGACTTCCCAGAACACCCCAAAATGTTTGAAGAGCAGAGCAGATAAATAAAACATAATATTACACTCGTCCATCAAGTCTTTCTGCTTAGACTCTGTTTCTTTGTTTCTCTGGCCTTATGTCACCAGCAGCAGGGGGGGTGAGGGGTAAATGGAGCCACCAGGAAACACAGCCGCAAGCTGAAAGGAAAATAGGACACATTTTTGAAATTAGAGTGGTGTGTGTGTGTGTGTGTGTGTGTGTGTTGCCACTAATGATACTGCTGATTCTCCGTCTCTTTCCTCACACAGACATTTTACATATTTATACACACACATGTTGGCAATCAGAACAACTAATGATAAGACTGTCAATCTTTCTCTCTCTCTCTCTTTTCGACTTACTTTTCCTCTGTCCCACACACACACACACACACACACACACACACACACACACACACACACACACACACACACACACACACACACACACACACACACACACACACACACACACACACACACACACACACACACACACACACGCTTGAGGCTTTTTGGCGGCAGCACCGTCACTCTGCCATACTGAGGAGGCAGGTGTTAATTACCGAGTGAAGCGGGAGCTAAAAAGGTGGACGGCTCGAAAAAGAAGAAGAAATTGGACACGCCCCCCCCCCCCCCCCCCCCACACACACACACCATCACCACCTCACACACCCGCAGCAGCCACAACAACACACCTTTGCTCCCCAATTAGAGGCCCTACAACTCGCGACTCCTCGTTTGTCGCCGCGGTGACGGCAGCTTAATCACACTCAATGTGCAAACTTTCATCGACTCCGTTCACACTGAAACTTAAACTGAACCCAGATGAGATCGCTGAGACACAACTTCACACAGGTCCAATATTTTACTTCTTGATCATTTGACTTTTATTCATGTATTGATTACCCCCCCCCCCTTTCTTTTCTCTGTATTGTATGTGCTGTATAGAAATTGAGATTGTTATTATTTCTGCATCTTCTCATTAGCAGCTGATGAAAAGAGGAAAACAATAAAGATGTATTTTCTCCGTATTCAATATTCAAAGTTTGACTGTTTAATAAAACCATTGTGTAAAAGTTTGAGCTCAGCTCTTTGTTGGAGAATTTAACAGTGCTGCACACTTTTTAAAGGTCTTTAACGTTATAATCTTTATGATTGGATTGTTTCTTTTACATGCTTGTTATTCTTTGTTTTGTATTGTTGTTGTCTGACGTTTAATCCATTTTTTTTCCGTGTAAACCCTTTGGCTTCCTCCCTCCCCCTGCACAAATCTTTTTAGCTTTTCTATTTTATGTCTTTTACTACGACGTTTGAATTCTGCAAACGTATTAACAAATGAACTCCCTCTTGTTTGGTTTGGCGACCCCTGTGGTGACTGGTGGTATGAAACTGTTTTCATAAACGCAGGTCTCAGAGTTCTGTTAGATACGACAAATGTCAACCACTGGGGGCAGCGAGCGCGTCTTGAGCAGCTTCTCGCAACTGGGATCTGCTGGTAACCATGACAACGACTATACAGAGGGCCAAAAGCAGAAAACAAATACATTGAATGGCTATTGTTGAGTATCAAAATGGGGTTTGATGTAATGAAAACCACAGAAGAACTACAGGAAGTTCCTAGAAGAACTCCTTCAGAAGAAGTGCCGGAAGAATCGAGGAACCTCCGACATGTGGGTGGGCCTCGAGAAAACTCTTTCATCTTCTCATAAGAAGCCCAGAAATATTGCTGGTGGCCAAAAAAACCTTTCGAAAGGAATGTCCTGCTCAGGGAACAGATGTGCGGTTGTTCTGCAGGATCACAGATCTTTGCAAAGGCAGAATCGGTGTTGGTCACCGTGTCGTTTCGAGAGGAAGGAATCCCAGCAGCTCAGTGTCATCCACAAAAATGGAGACGGGGGGAGGAGGGGGGGCAAGTTCGACCGGAAATTCAATGCGGCATCACATATGGGACACATAAGCTCTGTTCTTTATAGATTCTGTTTGTGTGTGTGTGTGTGTGAATTTCAAAGTAAGAGTCCCGGTGCATTTGAAGGTATGCAAAGCTGGCGACATGTGTAGCCATCATAAGGTCTGTGTCTATCTGCGTTTCATTTTCAGGGGTTCGGGGGGGGGGTGGCAAGGAGAACGATGAGCGGGTGGAGTGTGCATCTGGTTGTGTGTGTATGTGTGTGTGTGTGGGGGGGGGGGGGGGGGGGGGGGGGGGGACGTGAGGGCGCCACAGGTTTGAGGCAGATGGGCTCTATGTCAGCCATGACAGGCGGCCAGGCTTCTTCGACTTCCTCTGCACATTTTTGGAGCACACACACTCTCACTCACTCACACACACACACACACACACACACACACACACACACACACACACACTCTCTTACACCCCTCCCTCCAGCTCTCTCTGATCAGGTAAATCTGGGCACCCTGTGGAAAGTTCTGGGGGATGAATTTCGCCCGAGGCTGTGAGTTTTGTGACTCGGCCCCATCTGTCACAGATCTTCACCGGCCTCAGCTGCCAGGAGGGACCGCACCTCCTCCTCCTCCACCTCCTGCTCCTCCTCGTCTTCCCCTCTTCCTCTCTCAGAGAGATAGACAGAAAAACAAAGTGGAGGCGCAGGGGGAGACGGGTTGCGTGTGCAGTAATTAATTCCGTAAAGATTACAGTCTGTTATTTGTCATTTGTTGAGTGGTATTTACCTGAGCTGCTCTGCTGTGCACACAGACAACAATCAAAACTATCAGCAAACACGAATCAATCCGTACAGTAACAGCTTAGCTTTCAGGAGCCTTCTGAGGTGAAATAACATTTGATTATAATAGTCAAAGGGCCCTGAGCATCACAAAAAAACACCTCAATGAGAAGCAAAGAAACAAAATCAACTCAACATTTCTACCAGAGGCCGAAAGATCAAAGAGGACGAATGGATTTATAGCTGCTGCTGCAACAAGGTTACTGTACTAACGGATGGAGAGCCATTTGTCTTACGTCATATAATCATTTGGTGATAATGTATTATATCTACTAACATCACACCACACGTTCCTACTGACATTAAGGCATTTTTAAATGAAGGCTAATTCATTTAGCATCAAGAACACCACGAAGAACGACAGAAAAATACAGTTACACATACAGGGGTTCATTAAAAACCCATTTAGTCATATAGAAAATATCCTATTTGAAATTTGTTTTCACGGGCATCATCCAGGAGTTAAGCAGCCAACAAGTGACGAAACTAATGCTCCTTTTCTGTCTCAAACATTCGTCTCTGCTGGATTATAATGATAAGACAAGAAGCTGCGAGGTGACTTCAAGTCTGTCAGAGTTTCGACATGTTATTGAACAGAGGTCTGGTCTCTGTTATAACCCTAACCCCAAACACCAAAGATGCCGCCAAACCGCCCCCAAAAATAGACAATCTTGACAGTTAAACCTGTAAAGAGCATCACTTCAACGTGACTGTCGGCAGCTAAACACAACAAAACATGACAACATGTTGTAGAGCTGTACTGCAAACGCATATATTTGCATTATGACAAAGCCCTCAAGCAGCACAGCGAGGGTTAACAGCGGCCCAGAGGAAATGCCTAATTCATCCTCTTTGGTTTGGTTCCTCTCTGAGCTATTTCCTGTTGGACGAGCCCGACAAAGCACTGCCAGATCAACGAGCATGAATCATCTCGATATAGACTGCTTTCTTCTTCTTCTTCTTACAGTTACACTTTGCTGTTCAGCTCATGCTTTTATCCAGAAAGAGATCAACTGTTTCGCAGCGGCGGGAGGAGCTAGAGTTCCACAAATGTCAGGATTACGAGGAGCCAGCGGTGAGGAGGTGAAAGGTCAGAGACGTAGTGGTCAGAATATACAAGTACGGAGCATTCCTGTTTTCTGTCTAGCTGGTCAACATAGTGGAGCATTCAGCAGCGAAAGGAGTTGGTGGAGACCTAAACTGAGCTAAAAAGGACAGTGGACACAAACGGGACTTTCCATCAATTTTATAAAGTGAGAGAAGGGGGGAAAAAAAATCAATGACTTCTGCTTTCAATGATGAAAAGTATTCTGAAAAGGCCATTAGAAAATGGCGCAGGTAGCAGTGCCGGACTTTTATTTTGGTGCTTTGTTCGTTCTGCTTCTGCACATTTAGTGCAAGCTGTCACTTCAACCACCGTTCAGTGTCTTAATGTTTGCTGGATTTGTGTTGCCTTCTTTTCCAAATTTCTGCTGCTGAGTAAAAACCTTGCATCTCCATGTCGACTTTTCAGGAACTAAGAAAAACTGACGGCATTTTGTTTCACTTAGACTGTTTACTTCAGCTGGTTTTGAAAGGTTTTCAGGAGCCAGACAGTTGTGGACTTTTCTCATCTCTGCAGAGCCGCATGTTGTCTTTATACTGAAGCTACTGCATTAAAATGGCCAGAATTAGACTTAAGAGGTTTTCACAGGATGGCAAGAAACAACGGTGGATCTCGCATTTTTGGAAGAAAACTCTGCAAACGTTCCTTGGAGTGGATGGGATGAGGAGATAACGAAACAGACGGGAGGTTTTACAAGCGACCAAAATCTGCTAACAGGAGCCAAAGCAAAAGCAGAAACTACAGCAGAGGCCAGAAGAGAAGAAGAAAACATGGGCCTCTTTCAAATCATAAAAAAAAAAAAAAAATCCAACAATTAAAAAAATAATTGGAGCAAGGCGGAGGAGTAAAATGCCTTTTTTTTCTTCTTTTCTAACAAACTAATGAAGAAAGTCTGGGGTTGTTGAGGACAAATCTCACTAAGAATAATAAAAAAAAGGGCACCTTATGAAACATATGGACACTTGGCACATTTTTTGGCACCCGCTTAATAGTTCCACTCCCAAAGTCAGATTCTGTGGTTTTGAAGCGCTGCCGTTGCATATGGAAGTGCTAAAGTTTTTGTCACCTTTAATTGACATCATATTGCGTCGATTGAACTTTGAAAAGTCGTGGTAAACACTTTCCCCCGCTGGTACGGATCGACCCGCGTGGGGAAAAGCCTGCCTGCCTGCCTGTCTGTCACTGCGTCGTTCTGGTTTGGGCCCCGACACTTTAACAGACTTTCAGCCAGGAAGGTTTTCCTCTTTGTCTCGTTCCTCTGTGAGGAAAGTAGCTCGCGGTGATGCACTGAGTTTATGTGAAAGAAAGGAGAAGCTAAGTGCACTGAAACGGCATAGAACATCAAAATTAGGACTGTGTGCTGTGTGAAATGGAATAAGTTATCAAAAATCAAATTAGGTAGGTTGACTCTCCCTTCTGGGCTCGACGCAGATCTTTGTAAAACGGCAGATGTGGGATGTAAAACTCTGGTTAGCAGCCGGCTCTCCCTTGGACATTGGTTTTTAAAACGGGAGTGTGGGCGGAGTGACGAGACACATGATTGATTAATGACTTACTTTTCCACTTAAAGGCCACAGCTACTTTTTGCTCGTCTCCAAGTCGCGTTCATTTAACTTTAATTTATGAGGGAACGCTAAGGTAAGGCTGGATCGGCGCTCGTCAGCTCACTCAGGAGACAAGGTTGGTGTCAGGAGAGCCTTGGTTGTCTTGGTAGTGAAAATATAGTGTGTGTGGAAGCCTTCAGACTGCGCGTTTGAGGCTGCGTCATAAATAATGCAGTCCATCTAAAAAGGGAAGGCTCTCCAATTAATGCACAGACAAATGGGAGACTGAAAAAAGACAACTTTGCACACAGAAAAATTCTTTTTTTTTGTCCCTTCTCACCCCCTGTTGTGCAAAAGTACTCTGCATCACCTCAAGAAAGTCCAAGAAAGAAGCAGAAATCTGTTTAGTTTAGAGCCTTTTAAGCAGCAGTGTGCTAAATTCTGCTCTGTTACGGGTTTTAAATCCAGTCTTGTTCCTGCACACGTCGAGTGTTGATTTGAAGAAGTTTGGCATGATTTCCTTTTGATACCAGACTACCTATACGAAGTCGTAGTTTAAAAACAACATGTTTCTGCTCCTCATTTTGATCACGTTCTGCTTTTGCACATTGCCATATGTTGTTTTCCTGCAACTTTCTACATTTCATGATAGTGCTCTCTGCAGCCCGAGAGGCTTGAAAATGAGATTTTCCAAATGTCAGAGGGACTATTTGGTTAATTAAAAGGTTAAAGACATAAAAATAAATCATTTTTGGTTTCTATTCTCATATCCAAAAGAGGAAATATCATCATTATCATCATTTTCTTGTTTTCATGATAATATAAAATGTGTTTACGGTCTTTTCTGTATGAAACCACGTGTGTTGCTGTTGTGTAAGGCACTTCAAATAAGATTCTGGGCATCAAGAGCACAAAAAAACATTTTTAAGAACTTGAAAAAAGACAAAATGAGCCACATTTGCTGCTTGAACATGTCAGATTCAATTAATTTGATCCAGAAACAGAAGGACATGCCATGAAATGTGGAGCTTGCTGTCAGTAAGGCTGTTATTAGGACTAGTTCCAACAACCTGACAGTTATTTAGGTATGCATGACTTACTTTTCCCCTTCATAAAATTCACATTCACTTATTTGCATGTAGTACCTGAACATATCATGTTATTGAACTTCCCCCTCTGTGCTAAAAGCCCCCAGCTCTGCTCAGGTATGTGTATCCAACTCAGCTGCAGGGAACAAAATACAAATGCATATTTTATGGGACAAAAACCTCAAAGCCAAACCTAGATATTAGTCACTTTAGTAATTAAAAATGTATATTGCTCTGTGCCGTCTCACATTGTGCATTATTAAAGACAAAATTTTTTTTTTTTCCTCCTCTTCTCAAACTTACATCGGCTCAAAAGGATTTTTAATGCAAAACACTCCCTCAGAGTGGCTGTGTGCACTTCGCTCGGCTCCTCTGGGTGAATTAGCAGACTTGTAGCAGATGAGAAAAACACGGTGAATTTGTATTGGCAGGAGCTCCTGCACAGGTGCCTCAGACAGGGCGTCCCGTATTTACAGCAGTTTGTTGGAGGGAGAAAAAGCTGCAGTGAAACACGGGGAGCAAATGATACACCTGGGCTGCGACGTCGCATCATTACAGCTTTATCATAAAACCATGAAAGGATTACGGCAAATGAATGTGGTTTGTATTAACAGTCAGTGATTCTGACAAACAGGTTTATGACAACTAAAAGGCATATTAAAAACAAGGACAGAATTTATCCTTTAGAGAATAAAATTGATGTTTTATATTAACATAATGTTTTCATTTACATGAAAGTCGACCATCTGTACTGTAAAATCCGCGTAGAAAGAGTCCATTAGTGACTGCGCTGCGCTGGAAATGACACAGCAAATGATTCGTCATGACAACGCAGAGAGAGACGAACATTTAATATGATCTGACCGCTGATGTCTCTTTTCCTTCAACAATACTAACGTTTAGATATTTCAGTGATTGTGGGTGCAGACGTGAGTACACAGAGACTGGATGTTGAAATAATGACTAATGACTACTTGACTTTGTTAAAGTGTCTCATAAAAAGAAAAACAATATACAAAAAAAAGAGAGATGTAAAAATGTTATTATCATACCCAAATGTTCTCTTTTCTTGGCGGGAATGAGAATTTCTATTTCCCTAAATCTTTCAGTTCCTGAAGTTAAAATATCATAACCAGCTGTTAAATCACTTTCTGCATATTCACAATAATCAAATTACAAACGAACCTGCATCTAAAAATCAAACAATAACCAGGAGAAAACTAAACTTTTCACCCAACTTCCAGACCGATCACCACACGTTTAACGCGGCTGTATGAAATCTAATTACTCCCTAACAGCAGACTGCATTGGCTCCTACACATCTTTACCGTGGAGATTCAAATTAAAGTATAGAATTACAAGCTGCTAATTCCTTCAAAAGACGACCAATTATGAATCAAAGTGAGCCGAGCTGAGCAGATGCTGGCAGCGATTCCACTCACTTAACAAAGAGGAGTTCATAGCTCTCACGCACACACACACATATTACAATTACACACATGCTTAGGCAAAAACACCTACAGAACTGACTGATATACAGTACATGTACTGCGAGTGAACGCACGTGCACGCAAACGCACAGCAGCAGCCCTTTCATGGAGTCACATATTAGTCACAAGGCGTCTTCCACATAAAGTTTACACTGCCTAATCTATTACCCTCTAAATGGGATTTTAATTGAATTGGCGTCAAAACGACAAACAATGACGCCTCTGTTGCAATTAATAAAATCACAGTGCAGAATCTATGAGGCTTGATATGAACCTCCATTCAAATCAAGTTCATTAATGTAAATGCAAGCCATTCAAAGAGGCTCCCAATTTTTCAATCGCACCCACACACACACACCCCTCCTCCTTGATAGTTTGATTTTGAAAAGGAGGCCCAACAACAGAGAAAGAGGGTGGGGTGGGGGGGTCAGATGTGTTGGTTTTGTTCTGACGGAGATGAAAAGACGATGACACCTTTTTCTAACAAGTTAATGTAAGATAATTGAGGTACAGATGCAAAGGGACACATAAATATAGCTAATGCAGATTATTGTTTGGTAAATTTCAATAAACTTTGAAAAAGCTTCTCCGTCAATATTGAGAAATCCGTATCATTCCTCTTTCTACAAAGCGGTTACACCGTTTGTTTTTGTTTTTAAATGAGAGCCCTTCTGCTACCAGTGGCTGAGTAAATACAATGAGGTGATTAAAAAGGGGGGGAATGCTTTAAGCACGGCGCTAATTAAATGGGTATGCTAATGCTGTCATACTTAGCAGATGGAAGAAGAATTACTTAAGTGTAATGCACATGTTATGGTATTTTCGACACGACATGGAGGCCCTCGTGGGATCGCTCGCTGCCGTCATGTCATGTTTCACAACTACTCGAAACGACACACACACACATGCAAACACACACCTTTAGTGACACTATCCAGCCTGCAAACTTGTGAGTGTGTGACTGTAGCCACCCATATGACACACACACAGTACAGATTTACATCAAACGTGTCATTTCAGAATGCTGTCAGTTATTTCGGTGACAGGAAGTCACAGTGCGTCGCCGCTTTATGTTTTTAGAAATAAGAAAAGTAGAAAAGAAAAGAAAAAATAAGGCTTTCTGGCATATTTCATCACAGATTGGAGTTTCAGTTGTACAAACACTTCTATAAACCAGAGCTGCTGTAGAGACAGAAGTAATCTGATGGAGACTGGATGGGGCCAAAGATTTTTTTTTTCTTTTTTTAAACACACAACTCTTCTCCATCATCATCATCATCATCATCATCGTATGCTTTATTCAGCTACAAGAGTTCAACATGTTTTCTCAAAGTTATGTTTGTTATTTCATTTCGTGTATTCGTCATTTTGAAGTTAAAGGTATGTGATCTTGTTCCGCTAGTGGGAAGGACAGCTAAGCTAACTAGCTAGCCGAATCGTTTGAAATATTAGGCAGTATTATTAAATTACACCTCTTTCCTTTTTTATTAGAAATCGGTTAGAAACACGACTTGGCCGACAAATCTACGGGACTACACATGAAAATCTTTGAGAGAAATAAATGAAATATTATAAATAACAAATATCGGCCGTACTACAAAAGTGTTTTCATTAGTGTTCGTCTTTTAGCTCAAATGGAAAGACAGAAAGGACACAACATAAATCTACACACGTCTAAAGTGATGGAGAACAAAGAAAAAAAAAAAAAAGCCTCTAACCTCCCAAGCGGTCTGGGAGAGCCGGGGGCCCATCAGTCCACTTTCAGCCCAAATTCAAAACGCCTTCATTATCGCCGTTCCCCGCCCAGAGACCAGTCCAGTCAGCCCACCGCCATCACTGCTCATCTACTATATCTGCATGTCTCCCTAATTATGGTCCATGTTTATTCCCTGGAAGACCAACTTCCAACAGAGATGGCAGGTTGTGTAATCAAAAGTCTTACTCTCGGGGCTCCCAAAATGTAACCGCCTGTAAATGAAAATTGAATATTTTGGAACTTCATCTGGGGAGACACCATTAGCGTCAAAGTGTTCTGACACATTTGTTTATTCCTGGAGCTTCTGAGCATGTTGTTACTGGCAGATCCGGGAAAAGGTATGATCCTTTGGGGGCAAAGAAAGGCAGTCAATGCACAAAGGACTATGTCAGCTTCAAAGTTTACGAGACTAAAGACTGACGACTAAAGCAGCAAAAGAGTCTCAACAGCACTCCTGCCATCACATTCCACACAGGAAACACAACTTGTACTATTAAACTATAGAAAGTTTGCAATTTCCTCTGAGATGGATGCACATGTACGCCTTTTTCTGGCTGAAAAATAGACCTGTTTCCAGTTAATAATCATCTCAATAACCACAAGGTCACTGCGCATGGACGGTTTCCTTTCTGCCTCTTCACGATCAGCTGTTCAGTGAGGGTGAAAAAGTCGATTCAGCCATGAGTTTACAACGATCATGTTTCTTTAAATCAAGTTACAGCTTTTATTAAAATACACGCCGATTGTTGCTCACGCTTCTGCAACATTTGCATGTTTATTTGTGAGCAAAGAAGACATTTTGACACGTTATCGACGCAGCTATTTTTGCATTTGTAGCTCTATTTAATGGTTGTTCTTCTTCCCACAGACAACTGGTCAAATACAGACAATATGAGCGTTTTATTTGCAGCAATCTCGGAGGAAAAATTGGCTCAACCAAAACACTTTGCCATCAAATTGAACATCACAGACTGATGAGATCAAACAGCGGATGACAATCTGAGGGTGGATCTTTTCTTTAAACTGTCAAACTCTGGGTGTGCACTTTGTCACGGCGTTCTCTCCCACACGAAGAGGAATCAAAGACAACAACATGAATCAGAGACAGGGAGCCTCCAGCGCTGTGTGGTTTTTTTGTTTTTTTTTGGTTATTATTCTCGCATTGAAAGTACGACCTGGAACAGAGGCTTAACACGGTCAGATCAGCAGCCTGCCTCTGCGTCGGGGATCAAACGAGCACACAAGGTGAGGGTTCTCCAGTCAGTGTGGATTTCCCCTGAAGAACAGCCCGAGGCAACAAAAAAAAAAAAGAAAGAAATAAACCCTCACAAATCGAGGGGGCGATATAAGTCTGCAAGGCACATTAAAAAAATGTCACGTTTTTCAACCATTTGGTAGGGGAAGTTAACCAAATATGAGTGCGGCGTAATGTTCCTTTAAGCTGTCATTTAAACTCATACCTATCATCACTCGTGGCCTTAGCGTGCGCCGGGGTACTGATGATCCAACGAGGAGCGCACAGTTGATTAACTGCGCCCCATCCAAGCGTTGCTTTCTCTATTTCTGTCAGGCCTAATGGCATTAGATCAGTAATTATAAGATTATTCACAGTTCACGCGGGCCTCACTGTTAACTTTTGAGATATGAGACCATTATCTTCTTCTAATCTCTTTTTCTCTGAATTACAGCGCAGATTCATATCGCCGTTTTGACGGCTCGTATGTCGCGCCCGTCCTCAAACTGGCACACTGTGTCTTTGTTCAGGTTCCTCTCGCAGCTTTTGATCACAGACAACTTCTCTTTTCTGGAGCAGCTCTGGAAAAAAAGTGCTAAAGGGAGTTTCTACCTACAGACATGTTGACTATTCTGTGTCCACACACTTAAAAGTTAGATTTATTAACACTCCAGCTAACAGCTAACCAGCTAACAAGTACGTTAGCGAAGTTGCAACTTCATGCGTCACGTCATTTAAACCAAAACTCGACGTCATATAACAGAAAGAAAGCACAGAAACGGAGGTGGTGACAAACCTTTGGAAAAAACAATGGTTTTGAAAATAGCCTTTCATCCACCTCCATCTCCGTTTGCACCAATCAGGAGCCGCCCTCGTGCAGACTACGGGTTAAGGTCACTTCCTTTAAGCCGAGCCTCCACCGCTCAGCCCTCTGCCTCTCATCCATCGACTCATCAGAGGAGAGGCAGACTCCTCAGCCTCCCCTGTAATTAAACAGCCAAGAGGAGCCGTCGCAGCGGGGAGCGGCGGCTTGTCGCTCCCTGGGGTGAAGCAGAGTCACCGCCGAAGATGATGAGGAGGAGGAGGAGGAGATGAAGGAGGAGGCTGCAGCTGAAGGTAGCCTGAAGGTTACAAGAAATGCATAAGGCTTGACTTGAGGTTATCAGTCTAACAAGTGATGTCCAGGCCTCTTCTCGGGGGAAGCTAGCTCTATTAGACTATGAGACGGGAGAAGTGCATCGTGAAACCATAGCTAGATTCACGTAGGAACTTTAATGCTCATCATTTGTACGACATCGAGGATGAATATTTTATTTCTCGTTGATGGACAAAAACTGTGCATCTCTCAAACAAAACTTATATTTTTGACTTCATACAGCTTGTTTTTGAAATTGGTGTTTTGAGCATGGGAGGTTAAAACCGACCCAAACACTCAACTACAGCCAAGACAATGTCCAAACTAATTACTCTTTATTCTTCCTTTTTGGGTTATTTTTGTAAAAAAAAACACCTAATGGTTAAGCTGTGGTTCAGTTTTGGGGGGCTCAGGTAAAGCTAAATCAATTCCATAAAGTTTAGGGTGCAGGTTCTTGAGCTCATTGGTGTACAAACAAATGTGTAATCAAGTTCTTGGTAGAAACCCACCCCTAAACCTCGCATTTGTTACCAGTTGCCCCTCCAGGACTGACCCTCCTTACCCACTGCAGAGTGTCATCAGTGGACATCAAACAATAAAAACCGATCAGCAACCGTAAGAGGATACGAGTATTACAATAAATATGTCCAGAACGCCGTCTGCGGACCTCTGCAAGCCAACACGTCTCATCTGTATACTGATACAGAGCAATTAAGCAAATTACATTAACAAAGGGCTGGAGGGCCGTTTGGCTAATGGTGTATCTCACAACCTCTGAGCAGACACGGGACTGATTCACATGTAATTTATGGCGCCACGTCACGGCCTGTAGTGTAACAGGATCGGCATTATGAGGAGATTGATAGATACAGACAGACGTATAGACAGAATTCATCGGGGGGAGATTCGATGGCAACGTAATGAAAGCAGGAAGTAAACAGCACTGTGGCCTTGTAAGGCGACTCTACCTTAAAGTGTTTACAACCCAAATGGCAGCAGCTGACTCTTCCTGAGGTTAAACGCCCTCGGAGACAAATCGGCGAAGGAGGTAAAAGACGAGTGAAGGTAAATCTTTAACAGCTCAATCAGCTCCGAACACATGCGGGATGACAGCGCTGGTTTGTCTAAGGGGCTCGGCTTAATTAGCCTGTGCTTTATTGTTAATGAACTTCATGCAGTTGTTTGCTTGTATAATCAAGGCGAAGAAGCAGAACTGCTAGCTAAGGTGCCAAAAATAAGCTGACAAAAGCACCAGGCCCTCCTCGATTACCCCTCCTCGCCCGCCCCTCTCCCCCTCCTCACCCGCTCTCAAATGGAAAAGCCAACTGCCTGCTTCATAAAACTCGCTTAGCAAGACACTGAGACAAAATGGACTGTAAAGTTCGTTAGATGGAAATATTAAAAAAGAATTAAGCTAATGGAGATAAAATTAAAAGAAATGAGGCAACAAACACTCCGCACCAAAAATGGCATCGGCATGACAGCTAGGATTTCTAATGACGGACTGCTTTTCGGGGGGAAAAAAAATTAAATGGCATCCCGCGCTTAAATTTCTTTGAGGAGTAATGATCCGAGAACGATGCTCTCTCCTGGCACTCGTGGGGAGGAGGGGGAAGGGGGGGGGGGGATCTGAAAATAACAAAGGAGCATGTCCTGCAGTGAGGTTTAGGTAGCACGTGTTAATATTACATTGTGGTAAAAGAATGCAGACCTCTTTGCTGTGATTCAGGCTGACAGAGACGACCAGGTTCACCTCCACAGCCGAGACCAGCAGGAGCTCGTGAACATCAGCGACTGGCGAAGATAAAAAAAAAACAACCTGACGATAAAGACTCCAGACACATCCTATCGTCATATCAGACGAGCTGGGAGTGGGTCTCAATATGGGGTCTAAGGTCCCCCAGAAGGCCTTGAGAGGCTCTCCTGAGCGTCCTGAACAACATGAGGAAGAGTTTAGTCACTCTGGACATTATCTCAGCTGGAGGCTGAATAAAAACAGCTGTTATTGTCTTAAATTCAACGATGAGCTACATCATAAATGTCACCATGATTTCTGCTATTATCACCCTGTACAGCACAGACCCCCCTGCAGGTACAGATCCAGATCCCCTGCAGGTACAGATCCAGATCCACTGCAGGTACAGACTTAGTAAAAGTCAAATCCTCCCATATGGACTCTTGTGGGCTTTAATTGATTCATATTCTGAGCCAACATTTAGTAACATCAGTACAAATTTCCACACTTAACCACAGAACTATTCTAAGAGCTCTGATTGATGCACAACTGTTAATGTATTTGTCTTCAAGTTCAAGATGAAAAACTTGACTCTACAGCTGTCGAACCAATCGAATCATGTTTTTTGTCATTGATTACTTTAGTTTAACATCATAAAATGGGCCGGCACAACCTCAACACACAGACAAATACTGATCTGTAGATTTAACTTCAAGTCCTGTAAAAACCTCCACACCGTCTTTTAAAAGGTGACTTACTGCTCGCAGAACAAAGAGAGCTTGAATAATGCCGCTTTGAGGAAGCAGGAAATCTACGTGGGTGCAGAAGTTGCCCTGTTACACACACACACACACACACACACACTTACACACTCATATACACACTTACACACAGAGCCTCTAGCATTCAGGGGACAGTCAGTCAGGAAACAGAGAAAAGAACATAAGAAAACGAGGGATTTCTGCTCTCTTCCTTCCAACTTCTTCCAACTTTGTGCGAGTTGCCTCCACTGTCTCCTCGCATGAATTTGCATACGAGGAAACAGAGGAGCTTCCCAGGGAGGCCGTCCTTCTGCCGTCACAGTGCTACTTTCCCAGTCTCTATTAAAACAGGCCAAATTTATTACCAAAGTTTCTGAAACAGGATTTCTGCAGTACAGCAGAGGATTAGGCCACTCCTGCTTTAGGATCAAATTGCAATAATTAGGTAGAACATGAAGCCAAAATACGTGAAACACGTTGGAACTTGACACGCACACAGACGTACAGTACACACACACACACACACACACACAAATCAAGAAAAATATTCCATTTCAGGCAGATTCTCAGAATGAGCGAAATCCCGGATACTGCGAGGCCTTTTCAGCGTTGCCAGTTAATCTCCTCAAGGAGAAATGCAAGATGACAATGGCAAAGCACCTCCAATAATTGGTTCCAACAGGCTTACCGTATTAAAACCTGAAATGAGTTCTTCCCCTTTTAAGTATGATCCATTATTTCAATCCGGGGGAGAAAATTCTGTCTTTGAGAATATTAATAACTCCCAACCACGCACCAACATGAAAAAAACAGCCCCCTCCTCCTCACCCCCACCACCTAAAAGCTGTGTACCTGGCACCGCGGCAAAGGTCCCACCAAGGACGGGCACTTGAAAGCCTCGGTCCTCCCTCTTTCTCCTTCTACCCCCTCTCCTTTTTTTATTTTTTTTTTCTCCTCTCAGGCTTCAGAGCCATCTTGAAGAAGACCTTGAGGCCCCCTTTGTCGTCTTCCCTTGAAACAAAACAAATAGAATTCAGGTCTTTTGATTGGCTTTAGCGAGCAGATCTCGCCACGTCTGCCTCCCGTCATGTGAGCCAGAAGTTGTGACTTCAGAGGAGAGCCCCGACGCTCCTATCTCTGCATTGAAATGAGACCGGCAGGTCTTGAGAGGATGTCTGCTAACTTTCTTTCCACATCCAACCTTGTTACAAAATACAGAGTGTGTTAAAAACTTAATGCCGTTGTCGCTTTTACTTTGTGGCGGCCGGCTTATTATATCGTCCCAGAAAATACACCTTTTCAGCAGGATTGTTGTCTTTCCCCCACTGACTGCAGGAATATTTGAATATTTTTGATTACGTCTTGCATAGAACATACTGCAATCCCCTTTACCGTCCCGAGGGAAATTTGAGTTTGCAAGGCCAGGACAGAAACAGCAGACGACACGTTTCTTTCCATTTGTGTGCATGAATTTATGACTGTCCTTCTCTTTGCACCTCCGCAGGAGCAAACAAGAAGTTGCCCCTGAGTTTAGATCCAAAACAGTGAAGAAATGACAAAAAAATCTGATGAAAAGAAGAGAAAACATTAATAAAAACATCAAGCGCAGGCATTTGTTATTTGACTGCTGTGTACATCTTTACACAAGCTTGCATCATTATGGTTTGTTTAGTCTGCAGATCAAGCCAAAAATTGTTCAGATCACCAGGCGTCTGAAAAGCTTTTAAGCACTTTATTCGGATAAGCCCTCTTTGATATAAGATCCATGCATGAGCGAAGGAAAACCGCCGAGATAAACACAACAACTGACATCTGCTAACCAACTTTTTTTTCTCCTTTTTGAAGCAATGTTGCCAGCAGAAATTGTCTGGTTTGTTTGTGTTGGGGAACCAGGAGCGCCGGTACGGACGACAACGGTGCACACCGTTTATTTTACTTCTCCGACAGGAAGATTAGTGTGTTTTACCATTTGATCTGATCTCTTGTAATGTAGAGCATCTATAGGGGGTGGAGTGACAGGAAAGCCAATTATTGGCTTCAGAGTAAAGCTGCATTTAGCAGCAGCTGAAGAAGAAAGTGGACTTTAAAGCCACTAATGACGGTATTTGATATTATTGGTACGCGTGTCACAATGGGCTTTAATGGAGCCAGAAAAATAAACATTTTATAGGATAAATCTTTCAGTTGTATAGTGAGTAACTGGCCCTCGATACTCTCACTCAGACATTTTGTCCTTTCTCTATACACATACCCACGTTTCCTATCACTTTATAAACTAAAAAAGTTTTACATTTAACTTTGAACAAAAACATCACAGGTGTATTTTTAGACTCAGGTAATGAAGTGTAAGTTTAGAAAAAGTCTAAATACATCTCCCACCGTGTCTGCACAGCTTAGGTACTTTATAGCACCAGCCTGCTGGTTAACACACCGCTGAATGTAAACAGGTTCTTCCATTTGGGCTCATATAGAAAAACAGCAGGATCGTTTTTCCTGCTCCAACGAGCTGCAGGTCTCCAGAACGACTGCGATTTTATCCAACTGTTAAAAACTGGCAGCCAGCGATCTGCTTATCATTACACCAGGCGGGCGAAAATGAAACACTCCAAACACAAGCGCATATTAACACCCAGAGAGCAATTAAACACAATGTGGTTGCATGCGTTATTCCCTGCCTTGCACCAGGTAGGGGTTGGAACAGACAGCGCTCGGTGGCTGCACACTCCAGAGGGTAATCGGCCATGTTATCTGCTAAAAAAACCAGGGACTCCAATATGCACAGGTGCTGTCCTCAGCTGTGCTATATTGGTTAATTGAGCAAATCTCTTATTTCTTACCCTCCTATAGCTGCAATTATCCTCTGGCACAAAAGCACAGTCGGCTGCTTATGGCCTACGCGGGAGATATGACATCCGAGGTGAGTGCAGCTCAGGTTGAGTGATTCTTTTTGTGTGTTAACAGCAGCAGCAGCACCTGCCAGTTCAGTGGATTATTAAAGCTGCGCGACAACAATGTGCCTGCTTTTAAACTGGTTTAGCTTCAGGAGACAGACATCCTTGAGCCTTAAGAGGCACAAACACTTTGGGGGCCACTTGGGGTCATCAGGTGGGCCGCTGGTGGAACGTTTGGGGCGAAAATGAAGCAAGAAAGTGTTTCATTCATTGATGTGTAAAGAGAAACAGTTACCACACCACCTCATCCGGCGGTTATGGCATGTTCGTTACGCTTTAGGCCAAACAACTGATGGCAAAAAACAACTTAATGGTCATGTGTGATTGGCAAGTGCATCACTATCCAGCAGACCCGACTGTGGCCACCCTGCTAAAAGTGGTTCTTGGGGGTTTGATGCCCACTGGGTCACAGATACAGACTGGTGAGAGATGCTTATGTTCAGGGCAACTCCGGTTCCACAGACTTCTATGCCAATGAAGACCACTAAGGGGACACGACACCCAGTCAGACCTTCAGGAAGCATGGGAGTCTTAAAGTAGAGCTCAACTTTAAAGAAAAAAGTCCCACTAAAACATTTGTTACAAAAACTGTCAGTCCCCGAGATCAAAAGAGCAATGGGTTCTTTCAAGAACCACCACGTTTGCTCAGTTCGCACGGAAAAACCCATCACAGGCGATACAAAGAACAATTTCTACATCCATTGGAGCAGAAAATAGACCAGAATGCAGGCACGAAACGTACAAAAAAAGTGTAGGAAATCAGTAACATACATATATAGATCACTTCATGAGAACGTAGCTTTTGGAAAGCGTAAAATATCAGACTGATGAAGTTTCTGCTTTAGAATAAGGCGAGGCCGGGTAATGACAATGGCATAAATTAGAGGGGATTATAGTGTTTGTAATTTAGTCTGAACTGTCTGAAGAATGTTATTTTAAGTCTGCTGTGAGGCGCTGCACTGCATCAGCATGCAGAACTGTATAAAACTCTATTAACATCAGTAGATCTCTGCTTTTTGCCACCAAGATGACAAACCCACTTGGCGTCTAAAGTGGCTCTGATTGCAGAGAGCGAATTCTCCTCCACCTTCCTTTTTAACGACGCGCTCTGCAAACTGCGGCGCCGCGCCTCCCTCCTTCCTGCCGGCGCAGCGGCCGACCTGTCATATCATATCAGGGCGTCGCAGGAGCAAGATAATATGTCAGATTAAATATGTATGGGTGAATTAGGGCTATCTCAAGTATTATATCATTTAAATTCAAATCGCTCCATCGCTCGGTACCGTCTCATTACGACGCTTGAGAAATTAGCAGATAAAAACACTGTCATACGGGCCTGATATTAAGGCTAATTCACCCCCCCCTTGAATTTTTCTTTTTTCACACTCTTTATTGTAGGAAATGAAAGAAGAGTTACCTATCAAAGCCGCTGGATATTAAGAGTTTTGTTCCAAATTGAGACGTCCACCTTTTGAAAAACCCAGACACCCCCTTCTCCCCAAATTAAACTTGAAAGTGGAGACCCTCTGCAGAACATTACCGAGGCCGCGACATCTGAAGACAAGAGTCCTACACAGCACGCCTCTTGGCTTTTGTTGATCAACGGATGCTTACTTGTCTTTTTCACCCAAAATCCAGATAATGTTTGACCCCCCCCCCTGCAGGAAGAAAGATATGGAGTTAACCTCCTCCAGCCCACATATTCTTCCATGACATAACTCCAAAACACTCTCTATAGTGAGACTTTACGTGAGGATACCAGGTGGACTACGATCGTGTGTCTGTGAAAAACAGAAATTAACACCCATTAATAAACAATTAGTCTTGCTCATTTATCAAGGCGAAGAAAGACATGAAGTAGCCTAATGTGGGTGAAAAGGTGGATGCAGAGACTCAGGCGTAAACTCTGCATAGAGAGCTGGAAGCCAGACCCAAGACCCTGATACTTTGTTGGCACAGGTTATGTTTTGATCGATTCAAATCATCTTTTTGGTCATTTTCTAAAGAAATGTCATAAATACAATCCAGGCACTGCACATCAGAGTGCACAACTTGAAAATATTGTCTCGCTGCCCTCAAAGCTGTCCAACAATGTTATAAACTTGAGTCCAAATTCAACGTCAGGGTCTAACAATCAGAAATAGTCCATTTGCTTTACTGCAGGGAAACTGTGGATCCTTAAAAACTGTTCAATACCGATCAATACCAACTGCTGCAGACGCCCAAATTACTGCCACTGTCTTCATGTTTCTCCTCTGAAGGAATCTGCCCTTTGAATCGCTTCGGCAGCTTAAACCAGGACAGACCACGTCAGACCACGTCACAAACAGAAACCACTGGATCTCGTTGGTAGGTCACTTGACATTACA